>NC_141154.1:11479228-11651758 GCF_053477565.2 Lygodium microphyllum
CATAACTCTATGTCTGTCCCAATGTCTCCTAGTAGCATACATGACCATCCTATCAAAAATGCCTTTGGAACATACGTGACCATGAATTCCCCGTCGTTGGCTAGACTGCCAAAGTGTCCCCTCATGTGAGCTTATGACTAACAACCAATCCCATGCTCTGTCAAATAGCCCATCATGAACGTAGACATCAATCCTGCTCTAGGATTTGAACTTGCTAGACTTTGATTGATGCGTCAGGGACATCCCTTGCTAGATCCTGTGCATCTATATAGCCGTGTCAATTTTTTCTGTTTAAATTTATTATTTTCTAACAATTGAGAATGCTTCAGTTGATGTGTAGAGCAGGCAGCGGTGGCGTTGGGAAGCACTACGCGATAGTGTGTATTCAAGTTATTTAGAAGAAATTATCATTTTTTATGGGTGCGCCTCTTATCATTAAAGGTGTGGCCCTAATATTTATTTAGGTGTGCTTATTTATTGAAGAGCTTGGCATATATCTATTATTCTGTATGTGCATGGGCGCATGGTTTAAACATTCATTATTGGACATTGTATCTAGGCACTGCCCGATTCTTGGACCACCCAACCGCTTTATTTTCTATTTGGAAAAAAGTAAACACAAAAGCTAAAGCATGCTTATTGTAAAATTGGGCTATTTTTTTGAGCTTTGAGATGAATAAATTTATAAATACATGCTTTGTAGAGCACTCACACAAGGCATGGCAGGAGATTGTACCCAATTGGTCTTTTTGCCTCATGTCGTGCAAGTCTTTTCTCTTGAATTTTGAGCTTAAAGTAGAGTTCTTTGTTCTTGGGGACCTTCCGGCGCTCACTACGTATGCATACAACGTCCGATTTGTGCACCAGATCCAACTATGCAACGGAGAGTAGGTTTTTGGTCAAAGCTAGAATATAGCATACATCATGTAAAACAAAAGTATTGTTTGAAGTAAATTGCAATCTAATATCACCAATGCCAAAAATATCCAATACTAAGTCATTTTCTAGTCTCGTAGAACTTGTCATGCTACGATAGGAACGAAACCAATCCCTATGTGTGGTAACATGGAAAGAACCCCCTAAATCAAGTAGCCAACATTGAAAAAAAGTAGACTCAGGCTCCAAGGCATTTATTTCCTCAATTTTTGTGCTAGACTTACTAGGAACGATGTTGCGATCATCAGGTTTATCTTGCACTTTACCCTTACCTTTTTCCTTGTGCTTAGCATTGTACATGTTATGGCACTATCTCCTAATACAACCCTGCTTTCCATAGTAAAGATATGTAAGAGAGGCCTTATGACCACGAGGCTTATTGTGAGGCCAGTTGGCAAGACTAGGACCTCTATGAGTCTCTACCACGGTGGTCATTACTACTCTTACTCTTACCATCATGTCTATCCCCTAACAGTTAATGTTGAAGAAGTATGGGTTACATCCATATTCTTTCCATTTATCTCCTCTGTGAGTAAGGCACCCTCAACATCCTAGAGTTTTAAACCATCCTTAGGTATATTAGCGTATGTGGTAGTATAGAAAGTATCCCATGACTTAGGAAGTATCACAAGCAAGACAATGAAGAGAGATTATCCTTGAACTCAATGCCCTATGATGCCAACTAGCTAAAAATAGAATGAAATTCATTCAAATGTACAAACATAATAGTCCCTTTCTTTATGTAAAGGTCAATGGGCTATACATTTGTGAAGCAAGAATTTGGTTATCATAAAGATTGCATATATTTTCCATAACTTTCAAGCATTATCCTCAAGCTCCACAACATTGAAACAAATCTATTTAGGCAATGATAATATAAGGGTAAATTTACATAGCTCATTCAACTCATCCCAAGTATCCTAATCCATGCCTTTGACCTTTACACTCTTGGTTTTCACATGCCTAACTTACTGTTTTTGAAGTATTACCTATCATATTTGTATCTTTCAATATGTGAAATTTGTACCATCAAGCTTTTCAATATTAAATATAGTACTATCTTTTGAAGAACCAATCCCATATAGTGAGAGCAATTTCAATGTAAAATCCAAGAGAATGGGTTGCTATAAATGATTACAAGTCAGCTTCCAAAACTCAAATCCAAACAAAGGTAGAATGAGGGAATACCCAACTATAGAGTTGTCCACCAACTACAAGTAATAAACTACCAAATACAGTGTCTACTTTCTAAGATAATGCTAAAAGGTGTAATTATAACACTACTAAAATAAATATAGTAGTATATATCAATCCAACTATGGACAAATATGAAGGAAGTGAGCCTTGAAGTGGAAGCAAGAGCTATGTTAGAAGGAGCAAGAGCAGGATATAGTGAAACACAAGATGTGGGAACTCCAATGCTCATAATGTGTGATTTGCCTTCTGTTTGTTCAAAAGTCACTAAAAGAATAAAAAATGAAGTCATAGTAATTGGCGTCCACTACCTGTAGGGTACAGGTGTATGGGTAATTAATATAGAGTGCATGTAGTACAGTCAGTGTAACTGATACATGGGTGGCTAGGCACATGTACCTTTATCCCCAACAACCTCCCACTTAAAGACAAATGTGTCCCTAGTGAGGAGAAAAGAAGAAAATAGTGACAAAATATAAGTGTATATAGAGCACAATGGGATGAGGAAAGACATCATCTCATCCAATGCCCATTTAACTTCTTAAGGAAGGTAAAACACTCCACTGAGAGACTTTTAATGAGAAAATCTATAGGATCTTGCTCGGCCGAGATCTTAATAAGCTCAATAGACTTATCTTATGAACTTTTTAATAAAGTAGTAATGCACCTCAATGTGCTTCATCTTCATATATGGAAGACTAAATTCTCGGCCAATTGAATAGCACTCATAGAATTTGAATGCAGTGTAGGGATCACATCAGTAATGCTAAGGTTTTGTCACCAAATGGCCTAACCAAAGAACCTCCTTGCAAGCCCTAGTGGATGCAACATTGTAATAAAGCATAAATTCTTAGCATAAATGCCTTAGTCTAGGGTAAGTATAAAAGGTGGAGGTGTAACATGTGTAGGATCTTTTTGCCCTTTTACAAACATTTATTGTTTGAGGTCTCAACCTCCCACCATCTAAGAGGGTGAATACTCTTGGCCATCATAGCTTCGGGTGCATACCTTGCTGTACCTCTCATCATTTGATTCTCAATCAATATTGGTAATACCATTTCTTGCCAAGCTACCTTGGCTATGGCTTCCTGGTATTTTATGTCTATTTATTGTATTTTCAATTTAAAATCTTGTTGTAGAATTTAGCTTTATTACATTGGTATCACAATATGGACTTTGATCCATGGGAAGGGTCATTTTCATGGTGGATCTAGTCACATGCTTGGTATAGGGTAACTGGGAGGAAAAAATCCGGTCATAGGACTAGTTACAGTTTAAACCATGACTAGCCATGGCTATCTGTATCAAGTGGTCACTATTTTGGAGGTTCTATGGCAAAAATAACAGCTCATGGCCAATCCATAGGTCATTTTGGAGGGAGATTGGACTAATTAGAGTTAAACAGGGGTTATGGAAGACTAAATAGGGTTACTTTTTGTGAAGCAAGGGTTTCTTCTTCTCTTTTCTCTTTTCTCAAGCTTCCCTATAAACTACCATGGAGATTTCTTCTCAGTTCTTCTTCCCATGAACTCCAATGGACAAAAGGCTTACATAGCATTTTTCTATGGATCATGAGATCTCTATTGAGTACTCCTATGGCATAGTTTTCCTATCATTTCTTCAAGAGGTAGAGGAGTGTTTTTTCAGCCTATTTGTGCCAATTTTTCAGCAACACATTCCTGCCTCACGTGTTAAAAAATGAGCCATAGAAGCTCATAGTAAGAAGCTATGGTCTCTACAATGCTTGGTAATGATCCTCCTTCATCAGTTTGGCAAGATTTCAAAGCATTTGTGGACTCCTCTTCTCTTTTGAAACCCTAGAGCTCATAGTTTTGGACAGCATGAAGATTCTTGCAATTTATTTTAGTATAGAGAGGGCTTTCATTATCTATGGCTCCTTGGAGATGAAGGCAAGCTTCTATGCTTGAAATAGAACCGACATTGAAGCATTTTGAAGAGATTTGAAGCATTCTTGATCTCTTAAATTGGGGGAAAATAGGGCAACCACTCAATTCTTTAAAATTTTTGGTCTTACAAGGCTCAAATCATGGGGCTTTTGTATTCTTCAGCTTCAAGAAGGTCTCATTAAATCTACTACATCAAAGGATGACCGACATTGGAGCAATCTATCAAGAATTGAAGGCATGTTCTCTTCATGAAGGCAAGAAGGTCCTGAGTTCTCATAAATTCTTGATTCTAATCAAGAATTGAGGCTTCTTCAAGGTTCTTGGATTATCTACAGCCCTTTCTTGAAGACATTCAAGAAAGGGCTCAATTCTAATCAAGAATTGAGGCTTCTTCAAGGTTCTTGGATTATCTACAGCCCTTTCTTGAAGACATTCAATCAATGATGGCATTCCCATAATCAATTGGAGCTTCTTGATTGGTTGCAATTGGAGCAAGCATTATGGGGTTAATCTTCTCTTGAACATGAGCCTATACCCTTCAACTTGGATCAATTTGATGGTGGATTTTATGGAGTATCGACCAATTGTGATTCATCTATCATTCTTCATCAATAATCAAGGGGTATTCCTATTGCTCATTGTTAAATCTCTATTTCCATCCTATTGTTGAGCTAAGTCCTATTGTTGATAAGAGAGATATTGAGAAATTTGAGCTTCTAAATTTACTCTTAGATAACATGAGAACTCAACCTAGGGTTGATTGATGTTGTTTATTGATTTCTAGCTCTGTCCATTCACTAAATGATTGCATAGATTGATTCATTACTCCTTGCTTTGTTGCTTGATCAACCCATATTACAAACTCATGCAATTTTCTTTCATTGATGCTTAAGAATTGCTTTAACCTCTGACTTTGGGGTTTTTGTGGTTCAATCCATTGAGAATATCCAATAAATTGTAAAAAAAGGTGAGCATAATAAATTAATGAGTCACTGATTACTATTGGTAAACCTTTCTCATCCTCAGTTTTCATATATTTACCCTTCAATTCTTGCATACCATGAAATGACAAAATCGTGATTTAGCCATGCATTGAATTCCCTGATTGTTAGAACACTAGCTTTACCATGTATATTCCGACTGAGGAAAAAGGTCGAAGCCAGATGAGATAGCAAGACATAAGAGATGTAACCCTCCCTTGCTATTTAAGAGACGTAGGGGTGCACAACCTGGCCCGGATGGAACTTTGCACACCTTTCTAAGTTTCAGAGCCCATGTAGATGCCTGTCCTACCATTTTATCCCTCACCATAGGTGTTGGACCATGGAAGACCACTTGGGAAAGAGTGGATGAAGATTTGAAGACTTGGGGTACCAAATAGGGCAGTTTGTGACATCCTTGGATAGATTTACAAGTCTTTTTACACAGGTACCTATCAGTTGCAGGGGTTTACTGGATACTTATAGGTGCCTTACAACCTATCACAAGTCTACTAATTTCTTTAAATGTATATAAGTACTACATGATTCATTTTAGGGTCAAACAGGGTTCCCACATGGTGTTAACAAGTTGTAGGAATTCTCTGGACAGGTATACAGTTCTTATTACAGAAAATTCTTTCCTAATCCAAACTAGAAACTTGATAGATTGATTCTAAGAGGGGATCCTAAGCTTTGATTTGAATCAAAAAGTTTGTTGATCCGACATCAGGAGAAAAAATTATGGTCAATTTACTAACAAGGAGTCTAGTGGACTGCACCTAAACAGGCTGTTTGGAATACATTGTTTGAGTTCAATTGACCTATATATACTATTGCAAGTTGAGATATTATTAAATATGGTATATCCCCATATAATAAGCTTTCCATAGAGCTATTAAGCATTGGTATTGGTGCCATATTCAGAGAGAAATATGAGTTTTAGTGATAAACTATCTACCATTACAACATTGTTTCCTAATGGCTAGGAATAAGAAGAAAGACCCTATTACTGAGGCATTGAATGATGGTGTTAGAGACTTCCGAGAGGATAAAAATTACACAACTGAAGCCCATAATGTTGATCAAGTAGATGAAGAATTAATTATTGGGATTGCTCATAGCACACATCAAGGACATCAGGACATACATGAAGAGCATGCAGGGAATAATTATCTCCTACTGTCAAAAGAGTTGGGACATGTCAATAAAGGCCTTTCTAAGGATTTGAAGGCTTTGAATGAAGGTTTAACCCATATGAATCAAGGTTTGTTGCAAAGGATGTCTCAGAAAAAACAAGGAATCTCTGAATTGCAGCAAAGTAATAAATTCTTATTCCAAGAGCTCATCTTAGCCATAAAGGAAATCAGAAGCAAACCACAAAGTGAACCTCAAAATATTGAAGACTCCCATGCAATTCTCTTTGTTGGTAATCCTTACCATCCAAACAAAGAGAAGTCTCACCCAATAATGCACACTTTTGAAAAGGGAGAGCCATCTAGAGTCAAGGGCAACCATCATGCTTCACAAATTCATGGTATTCATACCCCAAGGCCTCAGTTTAGCAGTCCAAAAGGATAATCATAGACATGAAGGGGAACATCACAACACTCGATGGGACAGTGATTATCATGGATGTAACCACTTCTACAAGAATTTTTATCATTAGCCCTAAAATGCACAAAAAGGAAATGCAGGCAACAATCAAGTTCATGAAGGTGGAAGGCACGATGACCAAAGATTAGCCCATGACATTCCAAACCAAGAGTGTATTTCAAATGAACAACCCTCATCTCATGGTTTTGGGACACCTATTTTTAGACAAAATTCATGGAATAAAGATTCATGGAGACAACAATCTCATGGGCAGCCATCTTACAATGAAAAAGAATATAAAGATAAGATCAATATCACTAATTTCAAAGGAGATAATGCATCACCTTCAGAATGGGAGGAGTGGATTAATAAGCTTGAACTGTACTTCACCCTTTGCCCTAGAAGTGAAGAGGCCAAAATTTATTTCCCGGTTCTTCATCTCGAAGGTTATGCCCATACTTGGTGGTGCTACATGCAAAAGATTGGACTCTTGGGAGGAGTTCAAGCAAGCGATGATTGATGTCTTTGTGTCTCCTTTGGAAAAAGAAAGACTTCAAAGAAGATGGTATGTGTGCACTCAAAGGGGAATGTTCGTTAGAGACTATTCCAATGCCTACTTGAATCTTTCCATTTATGTTGAAGGTATTTCAAATTTTGCTAAGCTGAATAAATACATTTTTGGTCTTGACCCTGCCCTATCATCGGAGGTAGGAGCTCAATAACCAAAAACATTACATGAGGCCATACAATTGGCTGAAAGATACTCTTTGAAGTACAAAAGGGATGCCAAAAATTTTCAGCAAAGAAGTATGGGTAATAATGTTTCCAATCAACCTACAAAGTATGGGCAAGTTTTCAGTCAATCAAGAGACTCTTTTAGACAAGAAAACAGAGGTTATAACAATCCAAACAGTTATAACAACAAAGTGCCAACATTTCCCACTGTTTATGCCTCTAAACATAGTGGAAATTTTGTACCAAAATGGGGGCAAACTTTTAGAAATGTGGCTAAGCCAAGAAGTAGTTTTTCAAGAATTGAAAGCCCCAAAACAGTTCTAACAGCAACTTCCTTCCTCACGGCAAGCTTTGGAAAATGCATGCAAAAGGATTATACTTCACGTGTGGGGAGAAGTGGTCACAAGATCATAAGCTGAAGTGTAAAGCTAAGAACTCAAAAATCAACATGGTGATCACTCAGGAAGTGGAAGTTGAAGAAGAAGAAGATCAAGATGGAAATTTACTGCATGTCGATGCATACCCAATGGTTAAAGAGATTCATGAAGAGGAGCATGCCACCAACAAAGAATTCTATGATCCCATGGATGGATATCCTTTTGATCTAGGTGGTAAACATGATTCTCATGTTTCCTTGTATACCATCTCACATGATGCATGGACCGGTTGCAAAGGGAAAAATACACTTAGACTCGAACGTTTCATTAATGGCAAGGTTGCACATATTCTAGTGGATATGGGGAGCACTCATAACTTCCTCAACACCAAATCTTTGAATGGACTGAAGTTGCTACCCATTGATATGGATTCTTCCTTGCGGATACAAGTTGCCAACGGTGCATATGAGTCTAGTAAATAAGTGTGCCCATGTACCTCAATTGAGTTATTGCCCTCTTGCACAATAAAAGTAGATTTGATCACTTTGGATATGGGGCCTATTGACATTGTCATTGGTTGTAATTGGCTGAAAAAACTTGGCAAATTTACCTTGGACTTGGAACAAATGCTAATGGAATTTAATCGGAAAGGACAGCACATAGAGTTGAAAGGCATAAACCACAAACAAATAGAACTCATTTCCATGAAGAAGTTGCGAAAAGAAATCAATGCAAAATCATGCATCTTCACTCTTTTTCTTGCAAAAGTAGATGAAGATCAATCAACAAATCAACCATCTTCTCCTTCAAAGGAAAGGGATCTAAGATTAGAAGAGCTATTGGAGGAGTACAAGGATTTATTTCAGCCACCATCATCCTTACCTCCAAAGCAAGAGGTTGACCATCCTATTGACTTGTTGCCCAATACAAAACCCATCAACAAACCTCCCTATCGCTTGTCCAAGTTTGAAAGGGAAGAAGTAGAGCATCAAGTCAAGGAATTGCTGCAAATGGGTTTAATTCAACAAATTCAATCACAGTTTGCCTCTCCTGTGCTCTTAATAAAAAAGAAGGATGGATCATTTTACATGTGTATTGATTATCGGGATTTGAACAAGTCAATGGTCAAGAATAGGTATCCTATTCCTTGAATTGATGATTTTCAGGATGAGCTTAAAGATGCAAAGGTCTTCACCAAAATAGATCTTCGATCAGGTTATCATCAAATCAGAATGAAGGAAGGAGATGAGTTCAAAACAGCCTTTAGAACTGAAAGAGGGTTATATCACTTCTTGGTTATGCCATTTGGACTTTCCAATGCACCTGCTACTTTCCAAGCCCTTATGAATAAAATATTGCAGCCCTTCTTGTTCAAAACAGTTCTTGTTTCATTGATGATATCTTAATCTATAATGAATCCAAGGATGAGCATTTGAAGCATATGAGAGAGGTCTTTGACACTTTATGAAGACACACACTCTTTTCCAAGATGACGAAGTGTTATTTCATGGAAGATGAAGTTGAATACTTAGGTCATATTGTGGGAGAACAAGGGATTAGAGTGGACCCCAATAAGGTAAAATGTGTCAAAAAATGGCCTACTCCTACGAATGCAACCTCTTTGAGAGGATTCCTTGGGTTTTCATCCTTCTATAGAAGGTTCATCAAGAATTATGCTCATTTGGCGGCTCCACTGAGACGGATAGGCTAAAAAAGGAAGCTTTCTTTTGGGACTCCATCGCTGATCAAAGTTTCAGTGAGCTGAAATCTCTTCTAATTTCAGCACACCCATCCTTGTATGTTTGGATTTCTCAAAGGATATTATCATATGTGTGGATGCTAGTGGAAGAGGAATTGGGATTGTTTTATGTTAAGATCATGGAGTCATAGCTTATGAGAGCCGAAAGCTTGATGACAAGGAGTGTCAGCTACATGTTTATGAGCAAGAGATGTTAGCAATATTGCATGCTATCAAAAAGTGGCATCATTACATTTATGGTAGCCATTTCAAGGTCAAAAGTGATCATCGTGTGCTAAAATATTTTCTTTCACAACCAAATTTATCTCCCAAGCAACGAAGATGGTTAGCTACTCTCCTTCAAGGATATGACTTCGAAATATCTTATATGGCTAGAAAAGACAATGTGGTGGTGGATTCCTTATCAAGAATGTGGGCATGTTCCATTTTTTTTATTTCAACCATGCATAAGGATTGGATCCATGATATCCAAGAGGAATATTTGCTTGATAAGAAAGCATCAAAGATGATGAAGGAATTTCAGCAAGGCAAAGGAGAAGAGTATCCAAATTTCAAATGACACAACGGTCTTTCATGGTATCGTGGTAGAGTATTCTTGACACCACAATCTTCTTTCAAAGACCATATCTTGCATGAGATGCACTCTTCACCTTTAGCGGGACACCATGGGTTGTTCAAAACATTTGACAATATCCATAAGAGTTTCTATTGGAAGGGCATTTGGAGGGATGTTAAGGATTATGTTATGCAATGTCTTCTGTGTCAACAAAATAAAGATTCCTCTCTTCTACCCGGTGGATTACTTCAGCCACTTCCTATTCCTCAAGGCAAGTGGATTGATATTACAATGGAATTTATTATGGGCTTACCTAAAACAAAGCATGGGTGGAATATCATTTATGTGGTGGTGGACCGGTTGACTAAATCAGCTCATTTAATCCCTACCAAGGCTCAATTTACAGCAAAGCAAGTGGCTGAACAGTTCATGGAATATGTTTTTAAGCTTCATTGTATGCCGCTGAAGATAGTATCCGATCATGATAGTAAGTTCATGGAAAGCTTTTGGAGGAGTTTATTCACTTCTATGGGAACAATTTTGACTCCTAATACGGCATATCACCCCCAAACTGATGGCCAAACGGAGCGTGTCAATAAATGGTTGGAAGTCTATGTTTGTCATTTTTGCCATGACACTCAAGCTTTGTGGGATCATTGGTTACATCTTGCTAAATTCTGTTATAATAATACTCATCATATGAGCATTGGCATGTCACCATTTGAAGCACTTTATGGATAAAAGTGCAAATACCTTTAGCCCTTTTTCATGAAGATGTGAATCCACAAGGCAAGGCTGAAGTTGGAAAAATGGAAGCTCTTTTGCATCAATGCAAGGAAAACATTCGAAAGGCACAAGATGTTATGAAGACTTATGTTGATGAAAAGCGGAGACCTTTGGAGTTTGAAGAATGGGATTGGGTATTCCTCAAAGTGCCTAAATCTAGGTATGCTTCTCTCAAAGGTGGTCATAATAAGTTGGCTCATCATTACTATGGGCCTTATCAAATCCTCAAACGAGTTGTGAGCATGCATACAAGCTTGATTTGCATTCTTCAACAAGGATCCATTGCACCTTCCATACTTTCCAACTTAAGAGATATGTGGGTCCATCCATAAAGGTTTTAGAGGAGTTACCTCCCATGGATGAAGATGGTCTTATCATTTATGAGCCTGAAAAGGTTATTGGCAAAAGAGAAAAGATTTTAAGGAACCGTTCGTTGCTAGAGTACCTTATTAAATGGAGAGCTTTTCCCATGGAGGAGTCTACTTGGAAACCATCATCATACCTTGACTCTTTTCCATGGCTTTTGCAGGAAACATAGTAATATCTGAACAGGACAGCTTGATGTATTAAATTTTTGTCATAAAAATAATTGCTCTATGGTCATCAAAATTGGATTTTGATGGCATGGCTGGATACTAGGGATTGTCCTCTACATTTCTATAGCTCAACCATGATGATTGAACATTCCTTCTTTAAGTTATGGCCATTCTTGTGCAGGAGCCTGTTTTGGACAGTTTCCAGCAGTATATTTAAATTTCATACCGATACTTCATTGATATATGAGATCTTCAGCTTGGAGTTTCATTCAACATGGATTTTTCACTTATGATCTATTCTTATAATCGTTCTTTATCAATTGTCCCAATTCCAGCTTTGAGGACAAAGCTCTTTTAGGCCTGGATGGCTTGTAATAAAGCATAAATGCTTAGCATAAATGCCTTAGTCTAGGGTAAGTATAAAAGGTGGAGGTGTAACATGTGTAGGATATTTTTTGTCATTTTACAAACATTTCTTGTTTGAGGTCTCAACCTCCCACTATCTAAGAGGGTGAATACTCTTGGCCACCATAGCTTGGGGTGCATACCTTGCTGTAGCCTCCCATCATTTGATTCTCAACCAATATTGGTAATACCATTTCTTGCCAAGCTACCTTGGCTATGGCTTCCTAGTATTTTATATCTATTTCTTGCATTTTCAGTTTAAAAGCTTGATGTGGAATTTAGCTTTATTACAAACATACTCTACCTTTGTAGTAGATAGAGTCATACATTTCCACACCTTAGATATCTAAGAAACAACACCTCCAACAAAGGTGAAGACATAGCCAAAGGTGGACTTCCTATATATCCCAATGTGGTCTACTAGGTGTAGCTATATAGCATGCCATAACTCCCACTGCAAATGCTATGTCAAGGTGAGTGGCCATCATAGAATTAATTAAATTGCCCACTATGGATACATAAGGAATCTTGGCCATCTTAGTCTTTTGTGTTAAAACACATGGATCTAGGACATGGCAATGCAAAAGCTATGGAGGTTGAAAGACGAAGACCAAACTCATGAAGACATGGACGCATACAAGACTGACTATTACACAAGTGAATTAGGTTCCGAGATTGAGACTTGGACTCATAAACACAATATTGTATGTGGATTATGACACATACACTTTACTGAAAAGAAAAGAGTACTTTCATATCATTTAAGAAAAGGAAGCAAGTACAATGCTTTATAGGAAAGTCTAGGTAACACATCTCCTACTGTGCTTATGGCATTCTAGTCCTGAGCCCTAACTGCTCCTTTCAAAGAGACTGAAAACATCTCAACACCCCTCCTCAATCACAACCAAAAGTACAAAGCGTATAGAGGTTTTAGTGAAAGTAACACCTGCGTGTGGGCACACCATAAGCATGGCAAAACACCAGAGGCTATCACAAAAAAGGCTAACTGTGGGTACCATAAACATGATGGACATCCAAAGGCTATAACATGGGGCCTCACAAAGTGTATAGAGGTTGCAGTACAAGGCTACATGAGGAGTTTACAAGTTTATGTCTGAAGCATTAGGGCTAGGAAATACAAGGCTAAAAAATTGTATCCGAATATAAGGCCTAATGAGGTTCTTGGTCGTCTTCTTTTTCTTCTTCTTCCTATTTTGCTCCATGTTCTTCTTCTTCTTTAACAGCAACTAGATAGGCCTTTTGGGACCTCTTTCTAGCATGGTAGAACTTCTCGGTGTGTCTGGTCCTTTTGCAGAAGTCACAAAAAAGCTGGTCCTTCTTGCCTTTGTACTTGTTGCCAACATATAGCGCTTGTTCATCTCTAGAGGTGCTTGGTTCTTCCTTAGTTTTTAGATTCTTTTCCTCCTCTAATAGTGATGTATGGATATGAACAAGCTCAAGGTTTGGTATATTGATTAGAGTTGTTGATACATTATTATATTCATGAGGTAAACTTTTGAGTAGAACACTAATGCAAACATCTTCTTCCATTTTAATGTTGTTTCATGCAAGCTGGGTTAGAATTCCTTCCATGTAATTTAGATGTGTGGCAAGTGATGGTTGGACTTCATTTCAAGCCTAAAAAATTCAATTAAGAGACCACATTTTGATGACTTAGACCATGCACCAAAAAGAGTGTCAAGTCTCTTGCAAGTATCCTGTGAAGTATCATAGTTATCCACATGGTGAATATAGTTGTTGTCTAGCTCCAGTTGATAATGGCCTGAGTTGTTGAGATGACAAGCTCAACACATGCGGACATTAATGATGGACCGCCTAGTTAGATGGGTCCGCACATCTACACTTAGCACGTCAGTGGTCATTATGACTCTCACATGGCCACTGACTCATTACTTATTATATTCAGGTCGTTACACCTATTTACAGCTGGCATAGTTATAGCGCCAGTCGACTAGTGTAGTCGGTTATGCATTATTTGACTTAGTAGGCCACTTTCCTTTTACGTTGGTTCTTATCTATACTTTGTGTACATTATAAAGAGTGTGGAAGAAGAAGAAGAAATCAGCAAGAAAACGTTGTGGCCTCCATCTCTCTTCTTATCTCTTGAGTGAACTTCTCCTTGTGCATTTTGTGTGTGTTTGGCGCAGCATCTTGAGCAACCCCCTCCACCATGCGATTCTTGACATGGTATCAGAGCTGCACCACTAAGAGAGGCTGATTTTGAAGGTTGAAGCAAAGGAGAAGAAGCAAGGTTCAAGCAAGCAAGCCACGGGTAAGAAGCTCTCCCATCCTTCCACTCTTTCTCTTGGATAGTACTTGTGGAGGCATTGGAAGCAGGGCAGAGCAAAAATCTCAAATTGCAGTGAGATTTGGTGTGCGCGAAGAGCGCTGTGTATTCTGCAGATATGCCCTTTAGAGCTTTTTTCGTAGTTATTTTGGGCATCTGAGGCCGTTTCAGGGCCCGTTTTAGAGCCACAAGGTTGCGGACAACAGTTTCAGGGTACGCTGTGACTTCGACTGTATTGACCGAAAGTGGGTGCGCAGTTTACAGATTTCAGATCTGTAAGTTCAAAGGTGTTTACCAGTGAGTAAACACAAGGTTTATTTGCAAACTGGTTGCAGATTGCATGTATTGTTGAGCAGACAGTGAAAAAGGCTGTCTGGTGTATTGCTGTGCACTACAGGTCGAGGGTTGCAGAAGATTTGCTTGCTGTTTGGTATTAGTTTTGTGATAATGGCAGAGAACAGTGGAAGCCCCATCATTGAGAATCTCGACAAGAACAACTACCCTTCATGAAAGTTCCGTGTCACGAATTTCCTTATTGGAAAAGGCCTCTATGAGTTTGTTTCAGGTGAAGAAAAGGAGCCGGAGATGAGTGATCCTCCAACTGCAGAAGAGACAAAGGCACGGAAGGAATGGAATGCAAAAGACAAGAAGGTAATGTATTGGTTGTCTGCAGTAATTGATAATAATATGCTGGGACACATTAGAAATACAGAGAATTCATATGCAGCTTGGACCATACTTGAAAGTATGTTTTCTGTAAATACAAAGGCACGAAAGATTCAACTCAAGCAAGAGTTGAATACATTGAAGAAAGGGAAGATGTCTATCAATGAGTATGCACTGAAGGTAAGAAGCATTGTAGATACATTGGCAGTGATTGATGCAATGCCCGATGATGATGATTTGGTGTCGTCTACCTTGGGTGGACTTAACAATGAAAAGGTTTGGAAGTCTTTTGTAACTTTCATATATGTTAGAAAGCCATTTCCAGATTTCGATGAGTTGGTATCCCTTATGATCACTGAAGAGATCAACATGCAGAGTGAGATATCTGAAAGAAGTGGTGAATAGGTCCAGGCTTTCTACTCTAGTTCAGGAAGGGGACGTGGCAGGTTCTCTTCAAGAGGCCGTGGTATAGGATGTGGTAGTGACAACCATCAAAACAGATTGAATCAGCAATTTGGCGATATGCAGGTTTCAGGAGGTCGTGGTAACTTTAGAGGCAGGGGGAGCTTTAGAGGAAGAGGTGGATGGCAAAATAGAGGCTCTAACAATTCTGGTATTGTGTGTCACTACTTGTGGCAAAACAGGTCATATTGCAGCCGAATGTTATGCTAAGAAATATGATATTCAGAGTGGTAAGTTGCAGCAAGGAAACTATGCATCGTCTTCACGACAGAATGAAGACAAAAATGAATGTTTGTTTGTTATGCAGCATATGCTAAATGCTGTTACAGGAAAGGGAACACATGAAGATGTTTGGTATGTTGATTCAGGTGCATCCAATCATATGACCAGCCATGTGGAATGGTTTGGAGAGATGCAGGATTTGCAAAATGCAGGTTATGTACAGACGGGTGATGATTCATGCCACCCAATTTCACACATTGGAAAAGTTCCCTTGTCCTTGCATGATGGTAAGACAAAGAGTCTTTCAGATGTATTACATGTACCATCTATTACAAAGAACTTGGTGTCACTCGGTCAAATGGTAGAGCAAGGGTTGCAAGTCAGATTTAATGCAAATGGCTGATTTGTAGAAGACTTCAATGATAAGTGCATGTTGGTGGCAAAGGGAAGTAGAGTTGGACGTATGTTTACTCTGGATGCTGGAATTCCTACTATGAATGCTGCTATGTATGCCAAAGGAAAAGGTGTTGTTGCAGACATTGAAATTTGACACAAACGCATTGGACATGCAAATGTACAGAGGCTGAAATTAATGCAGTCCAAATGGTTGGTTATAGGTTTGCCTACATTTAGAGTTGTAGAATTTCAGAAGGTATGTGAAGCATGTCAGTTTGGTAAGCAGGCAAGACAACCCTTTTCACATGACAGAGATGTAAGCAGAAATATCCTTGATGTTGTGCATACAGACATTTGAGGGCCTACACAAAATGTATCTCTTGGAGGTAGTTCATACTTTGTCACATTCATTGATGATTGTTCTAGAAAGCTGTGGGTATATTTTATGAAGGAAAAGAGTGAAGCTTTTGAGCACTTTAGAACTTTCAAGGCTGCAGTTGAAAGAGAAACAGGCTTGAAAGTAAAGTGCTTGAGGTCAGATGGAGGGGGAGAGTACCTCTCAAATGAGTTCAGTGATTTTCTGAGGTCTCATGGGATAAAGAGATAGTTCACATGCAGGTATACCCCACAACAAAATGGGGTTGCAGAAAGGAAAAACATGCATATTGCAGAATTTGCACGCGCCTTGATGGCTGAAAAGAATATGCCTAAGCATTTTTGGTCTGAGGCTATTCATACTGCTGTTTATATTATGAACAGAACTCCCACAGCTACAGTTCATGGTATGACCCCCGAAGAATGTTTTACAGGTAAGAAGCCTGATGTTTCACACTTGAAAGTGTTTGGCTGCATTGCATATGTTCATGTGCCAGATGAGTTGCGGAAGAAACTGGATCCAAAGGCTGAAAAGTGTCTTTATTGGATACTCTTTAGAGCAGAAAGGGTATCGCTGTTACAACCCTGTCACATGTAAGTTCAGAGTGAGCAGGGATGTCATCTTTGATGAAATGAGCAGTTGGTATGCATCTAATGGTGATGCATTGGATGATGATGATGATCATGATACTCATGTGCAGGCTGAAAAGCAAGAATCACGAACTCTTAGCGGACTAGAGACATCATTTGGTAGTCCTTGATCTGGGAGACTAAGGAGTACCTCTACATCTTTGGGTGCATCTAGTAGCACTACAAGTAAAGACAAAGGAAAGAATAAAGTGTCAGAAGGCATTGATGCAGTTCTTGATGGAGACTCCAGTGGCTCAGGGAGCTTGGATGATAAGCTTGGCATTCCTTCAGTGAGGACTCCAGGTGTGCAGAGAGCACGCGTTAATGCAAAGACTCCATTGAGTGATCCAGTGGTACGCAGGTCTAGTAGGGTGAGATACCCTGTTAAAAGATTTGGTTTTGAAGGTTATGCAGCTCACCATTATGCTTATATGGTGAAACTAGTTGAGGATGTTGAGCCCACATGTTTTGAGGAGGCTGTTGGTCATTCTCATTGGGATGCAGCAATGGATGAGGAGATGGCTGCATTAGAGGCCAATAAGACTTGGGATCTAGTATCATTGCCGAAGGGAAAGAAAGCTATTGGATGTAAGTGGGTTTATAAGATTAAGCACAATGCAAATGGTTCTATTAGCAGGTACAAAGTTAGGCTGGTTGCAAAAGGCTATGCCCAGACATATGGCATAGATTATGATGAAACCTTCAGTCCAGTTGCTAGGATGGCAACTATCAGATAAGTGATTGCTTTGGCAGCAGCCAAAGGTTGGAGGTTGCAGCAAATGGATGTAAAGAATGCCTTCTTGCATGGTGATTTACAGGAAGAAGTGTATATGGATCAGCCAGCAGGTTATGAAGATTTAGAGCATCCCACGTATGTGTGCAGGTTGAAGAAGGCACTCTATGGGCTCAAGCAAGCACCTAGAGCATGGTCTGACAAGATCAGAGAGTATCTTGTCAATATTGGCTTTTATGTTTCTGATGCTGATCACTCACTTTATGTGAGAAAGGGAGATGCAAGTTTGGTCATCATAGTCATCTATGTGGATGACTTGATTATTACAAGTGATAGTGATAGTGGGATTGCTGTAGTCAAGGGCTGTTTGAAGATGAAGTTTGAGATGAAGGATTTAGGTGAGCTAGGGTACTTCCTTGGCATTGAGGTGATCAAATGTGATGATGGTATATGGCTGTCCCAAAGACAGTATGGCTTGGATATGTTGTCCAAGTATGGTATGACTGTATGCAAAGCACTTTCAGTCCCGTTGGAGCAGAATGTAAAGCTGAGTGCTGATGTTGGGGACGAGATAGAAGACCCTACTATGTTCAGGAGGATAATGGGGAGTTTGATCTACATGACCATTACAAGGCCAGACTTGAGCTACCGTGTTGGTCTTGTGAGTCAGTTTATGCAAGTACCTAGAAAGCCACATTTGGATGCAGTCAGACGCATATTGAGATATGTGAAGTCCACATTACATTATGGACTTTTCTATGAGGCAGGTACAGATGTATAGGTGTTTGGATACACAGATGCAGATTGGGCTGGTAGTATGTCTGATAGAAGATCTACCAGCGGATACATGTTCTCTCTTGGTAGTGTAGCAGTTGCATGGAGCAGCAAAAAGAAATCTATAGTTGCTTTGTCGAGTACAGAGGCTGAGTATAGAGGTGCTGCTATTGCAGCATGTGAGGTAGTATGGCTGCAAAAGCTATTGGTTGATTTGGATGTGCAAGTGGAAGGTCCAGTTGTTGGGGGTAAAGGCGCCTCCGCCGTGCCGCCCCGTGTATTACTACACTGACAGTACCCGCCACTGCACACTGCAGGTGGCGGGCGCCCGTCACGTCACTTTATTCTTTATTCTTTTAGTGACAGTTTGAATAAAGGAAGGCCCGGTCACACATTGTGACTGTTGGAGTTCCCATTTCTTGTCTCTCTCTTTCTTGCTCTTGCTCTCCCGCCATAGCTCGCGTGCAAGCTTCGATCCTTCTCACCTTTCAACTGGTATCAGAGCTTGGCATTCTCTTGCTCGAGCTCGACTCGGTGCTTCCCGACCTTCGCATCGACTCGCTTCACGCATTGGGTCTCCATCCCGGCAGCCATAGCCGACCTCTTGAGCTCCCGACTCTCCCCGGCTTCCCGAGCTCCATCCTGGCCTTCTTGAGCTTCATCAGGGCCTTGCCCTTGAGGTATTGCTTCAGTATTTGCAGGCATTTGAGTGTATTCTCAGATTGAAACAGGGCAGGAACAAAGGGCAGCCACTCTTCTTGAGCTCCATAGCTCATATCTTCCCTCCCCTTTGCATTGGGCCTTCATGGCTTGGTATGTGCCTACCTTGGGCCATCATTGAGCCCCCCATTACCCCCTTTTCAGCCCATGTGGAGCAACAGCAAGTTCAGCACCAACAGGGCAGATTGCATCATTTTTTCCAGGCTGTGAGCACTCATCTACTTCACCTCCACACTTGGCCATTGCTTCTTGCTCTCTACCTTGATCAAGAGGGCTATAGACTTCATGTTTGATGTCATTCAAGCTTTGGGCATTGGTCTTGATCTTTCGGGGATGATTTCTTCAGATTTGGGACTGTCATAAACTGTCATAACAGGCTGAAAACAGGGCAGCACCATTGGCATTAGCATTTGTTGCTTATACTCCATTCCGGTTGTGCTATTTGATGCCCGTATGCGGTCTACATGATGCCTAGTGCCTTGGGAATGTATGCACATGATTATGCCATGATTTTGGCTTGAAATATTGGCTGATTTGGGACTGTTATTTACTGTTATACAGTGCTGGAAACAGGGCAGCCACACTTGGCATTGGCATTTAATGCTTATACTCTACTCCGGTTACCTTGTTTGATGCCCGTATGCGGTCTACTTCCTACCCGGATGTATTGGGGATGTATGCATTTGGTTTGATCATGATTTTGGCTTGAATTTGGGGCTGAAATCTACTGTTTAGAACAGTAAATACATGCTGGAATAACAGTGGGCTGAAGGTACTTTACATGCTTTGGCACTTACCTACCGATACCGGATGTATGCTTTGAGCTTTGGCATGATATCTCTGACATTTGGGGACGACTTGGAGCATATGTATGGGATTATGGGATGCTTTTGAGCTTCGCATTAGCTCCGTCTTCACTGGCATTTGGACCGACTCGGCATGCTCGTGGACCACCTATGCCTCATGTCTCTGCTTGACAGTTAGGCTTTTGCATTACATGCTTTGGTTCGTGACATATGCTATTTGGATCGTATATGCCATACCGACATTTGGAGCTTGGATTTGGATGTATTTGAGCATTCCCGGCTTACTTGATCACTGATCTTGGTTGTTATTTGGATGTCATTGAGTTGACCGAGAGCTTATTTGGGCTTATGTATTGCTTCATGGTTAATACGACCGGTGCTTCATGTATGTCATGCTCTCTCGGATGCGCTTGATGCATTGACAGGGCCACTTATCACTGGTGCTTTCTCTTGGGTTGTTTGAGCTTCTGAGCTCGCTTTGTACGCCTTTTGTGCCAGTGGGAGCATTTTACATGCTTTCTTGACCTTTGACAGTTGCATGCTATTGGAGCACTTACATGTATTTGGAGCAGTTTATGTCTTGAGCAGCTACATACACATTGAGACTTTGGGATCATACTCCGATCTTTATGGATATGCATTGATGTACTCTTGGTTCACAGGATGCTTATGAGCTGAGTCTCATATTTGGATCTTTCTCTTTGAGCAGATACCTATTTGTGTCAGGTTTTGGCAGTTACAGGAACACTTTGCCTAGAGTGTCTGGGGGTGTGCCTTTCACTGGCAGATGTTATTTTGACATGCTTGGTGTTGAGCTCATGTTCTTTTCACTGTCATTGGCCTTGCTTATGTCCGTTTCATGCCGGCTTTGGACCTAGCATTGTTTGCTTGACATTGGATCCTATTTTGGGACAGTTTGCTCTCTAGACTGCATACCTGCAATTTATTACAGCAAGCAGTTATTGATGGACTGAGGTGTACTTTTCATGCTGAAATATCCTGATTTGGTGTACCGCACCTAGTACTAAGTGGGCAGCAACTTTTGGCACACTTTGCTCACCCTTTGGACCCCGTTTTGGTCATTTTTGGGCAGTTTCTGCAGTAAAACAGCAAGCAGTTTTGGACTGTTTGGGCATTTCCAGCCTGCATAATGGCGTCATTTTCGCATGATAGTGCCATCTTTAACATTACAAAGTTGGATGGTACCAACTACTCTTACTGGAAGAGTCAAATATGACAGGTTTTGGTGCAGAAATCTCAGATTAAGCCACTTCGGTTGAGTGGGGAGCAGCCTGAAACTATGGACATTGACGACTGGCTTGAACTTGATGAGCTATGCAAGTCCACGATTGTATTGTCTCTCACTGAACAGGTACATTATAATGTATTTGAGGAAGCACAGAGTGCATGGGATCTATGGAATAAGATCAAGAATCTTTATGATAAGAAAAGTCCGGCGAGTCAGATGTACTGGTTGAAGCAGCTTATGGATCTGCGCATGAAGGATAATGCGACTATGTCTGCTCACTTGAGCCAGTTCCATGCTATACTGAAGAACCTGACTTCGCAGGATATCACCTTTGGAGAGGAAGTAACTCCTCTTTTCTTGCTTGGAACTCTGAATGAGTCATGGGATGTATTCCGCACTGCTCTTTGTGCCTCTAGTGCTACTCTAAAATTGGCAGATGTTGAGAGTGCTCTTCTTCAGGAAGAGGTGAATCGCAAAAACTTGGATGCCTCTCGTGGTAGTCATGCTTTGACAGTTAGAGGCAGGAATGACAGGTATGACCGTGGTAATGGCCGAGGCCGTGACTCGCAGAAGGGTCGGTCTAAATCTCGTGGTGGCAAGTCGCGTAGTAAGTCGCGTGGACGCAATGCAAATG
This sequence comes from Lygodium microphyllum, assembly GCF_053477565.2. NCBI lineage: Eukaryota > Viridiplantae > Streptophyta > Polypodiopsida > Schizaeales > Lygodiaceae > Lygodium > Lygodium microphyllum. The sequence goes on from NC_141154.1 coordinate 11,500,968, forward strand.
TCACTTGTCATCATTGTGGGAAAAAGGGCCATATTAGACCACAGTGTCATGAGTTGCGCAATGAGAAGCGCAAGGATAAGGGGAAAGATAAAGTGCAGGAGAAGTCCTCTGATCGCAGCATAGTACCTGCGAAGTCCAACGTCAAGATTGAGGAAATTAATGTCACGCAGACTGAAGAGTCCGATGGTGGTGATGAGTTTATACTTGCAGCTAGTTCTTCTGATGCTTCACACTTGACTGAGACACCTAGTATGTATGCACAGTGCTGGTTATTGGATTCAGGTGCGTCCTTCCATGTGACGCCTTACCGTGAGTGGTTTCACTCTTACCGTACTGTGTCTGGATCAGTCAGACTTGGAGATGACAGGTCTCTTGATATTGTGGGCTGTGGAGATATTCAGTTGCAGTTTTCCACTGGCAGTTCCTTTTTGCTCAGGGATGTACGTCATGTACCTGCGCTTACGCGTAGTCTTATGTCTGCAGGACAGTTGGATAATGCAGGATTTCATGTCTGTTTTGGGGATTCTACTTGGAAGATTACCAAAGGCAGACTTGTGCTTGCTAGAGGCGCCAAGGCTGGCAGCCTCTATCCTCTTGTTGTATCTGGGTCTTCTGTAGACCATGTTCTGGCAGTGGGCTCTATCCCACATGTATCACTTTGGCATGCCCGTTTGGGGCATATGTCTTTGAAAGGAATGAAAATGTTATCTGGTTTGCAGTATCTTCCGCCTTTGGATTATGCATGTTTTGACTCGTGTGATCATTGTCTTTATGGTAAGCAGAATAGGTCTACGCATAAGAAATCGGGTAGGCCACGCATGAGTGAGCCCTTGGCATTGGTGCATTCCGATGTTTGTGGGCCTATGCCTTGCATGTCTATGGGTGGCGCGAAGTACTTCGTTACCTTCATTGATGATTTTTCTAGGAAAGTGTGGGCTTATCCCATAAAGCAGAAGTCCGATGTCCTGGCAATTTTTCAGAGATGGCTTGCTCTTGTTGAGAACCAGACTGGGTATAGGCTGAAATGCCTTAGGACAGATAATGGGGGAGAATATGTCTCGCATGCTTTTGAGCAGTTTTGTGATGACAGGGGTATTAAGCGTCAGTTGACCGCCCCTTACACCCCACCCCAGAATGGTTTGGCTGAGCGCATGAATAGGACTATTCAGGAGCGTGTGCGCTCTATGCTTAGCCATGCAGGCCTACCCCCGAGTTTTTGGGCTGAGGCAGTTAGTACGTCAGTGCATGTCATAAACCGATCGCCTTCCAGTGGATTGGATTTCCAGGTTGCAGAGGAAGTTTGGGCTGGTAAGCCACCCTCTTATGCGCATCTCCGTGTCTTTGGATGTGAGGCATTCTGCCATGTGCCCAAGGACAAGAGGAGTAAATTGGATCCAAAGAGCATTAAATGCATATTCCTTGGCTATGGTGAGTCAGGAGAGATGGGCTATCGCCTATGGGATCCGCAGGCGCGGAAAATAGTACGCAGCCATGATGTCGTCTTCCATGAAGACAAGATGCACAGGCAGCCTGAGAAGGTGGTTGAGATCCGCAGAGTGATCTTTCAGGAGGAGCCTAAAGCTCCAGCACAGCCAGTAGTACAGCCTGCAGCAATTCCTCCACAGGGCCAGGATGTTGGACAGGTAGTTAGACAGGCAGCAGAGCCTGCGGTGAGACGGTCTGCTAGAGATAGACGTCCACCTGACAGATTTCAGCCCTCTATGCATTATGTTTTGGTTACAGATGCAGGAGAGCCTTTCACTTATGATGAGGCTATGCGCAGGGGTGACAGTCACTCCTGGGAGAGGGCTATGCAGTCTGAGATAGACTCCCTGCATAAGAATGAGACTTGGGATTTGGTTGCCTTGCCTAAGGGCAAGAAGGCTTTGCCATGCAAGTGGGTGTACAAGCTGAAAAGTACCCCTGGACACCCCAAGCCGGCATACAAGGCTAGATTGGTAGCAAAGGGTTTTAAGCAGGAACATGGTGTGGACTTTGATGAGGTCTTCTCTCCTGTGGTTAAGATGACCACCCTGCGCTTAGTCTTGGCTTTGGTTGCACAGCTTGACTTAGATCTATATCAGATGGATGTCAAGACGGCTTTTCTACATGGGGACTTGCATGATGAGATCTATATGGATCAGCCTAAGGGCTTTGCAGAACCTGGCAGGGAGCACCTAGTGTGCAAGTTGAAGAAGAGCTTGTATGGCTTGAAGCAGGCACCTAGGGAATGGTATCATAAGTTTGATGCCTTTATGCAGTCACAGGGCTACAGCAGGAGTGCTATGGATCCGTGTCTTTACACGAGGAAAGCCCGTGATGGCAGTTTGCTTATCTTGGTACTCTATGTTGATGATATGCTGATAGTAGGGAAAGCTCATGATGAGCTAGATGCTCTTAAATCTCAGCTAAAGAAGAGCTTTGAGATGAAGGATTTGGGACAGGCCTCACATATACTTGGGATGCGCATTAAGCGCGATAGGCATCAGGGACTTTTGTATCTCTCACAGCGGGAGTACATTCATAAAGTCCTTGAGCGCTTCCGCATGCAGGACGTAAAGCCTATTGGCTGTCCATTACCTTCTTATGTGAAGGTATCACAGGCCGATTGTCCGCAGACAGATGAGCAGAGGGCCGAGATGACCAAGATCCCTTATGCATCAGCTGTGGGCAGTTTGATGTATGCCATGATAGCCACTCGTCCAGATATTGCACATGCAGTTGGTGTTGTGGCACGCTATATGGCTACACCTGGCAGCAGACATTGGGATGCCGTGAAGGGTATCATGAGGTACCTGAAGGGCACAGCAGATATGTGTATTTGCTATGGCAGCCAGGATACAGGGGTCGTGGGGTACACTGACTCCGATTATGCAGGACATGCAGATAGCAGGAAGTCCACTTCTGGCTATGTATTCACCTATGCTGGAGGGGCTATCTCTTGGATGTCCAGGGTTCAGAAGTGTACGGCTTTGTCTACCACTGAGGCCGAGTATGTTGCAGCCACTGAGGCTTGCAAGGAGGCCATATGGTTAGGCCGTCTAGTTGCTGACCTTGGGATTGATGCTACACCTACACTGCATTCGGATTCTATGAGTGCCATTCAGTTGGCTAAGAATCCGGTCTTCCATGCGAAGACGAAACACATTGAGGTGAGGTATCACTTCATACGTGGTGTCGTGGAGGACAGGTCTGTTGACCTTGTCAAGATCTCCACTGACGAGAATCCTGCAGATTTGCTCACGAAGAGCCTCACTACTGAGCGCTTTGCCTTCCTCAGGAGGTTGATGGGCGTTGGATGAGATGTCACCTTTCCTCACCTATGTACATTTGTACTATCTTTTTTTTTTCTTTTCTCTCTCACTAGGGCAGATTCGCCTTTAAGTGGGAGGTTGTTGGGGGTAAAGGCGCCTCCGCCGTGCCGCCCCGTGTATTACTACACTGACAGTACCCGCCACTGCACACTGCAGGTGGCGGGCGCCCGTCACGTCACTTTATTCTTTATTCTTTTAGTGACAGTTTGAATAAAGGAAGGCCCGGTCACACATTGTGACTGTTGGAGTTCCCATTTCTTGTCTCTCTCTTTCTTGCTCTTGCTCTCCCGCCATAGCTCGCGTGCAAGCTTCGATCCTTCTCACCTTTCACCAGTTGCCATTTATTGTGACAACATGAGCAGTATACAGTTGGCTAGGAACCCTGTGTTTCATGCCAGGACAAAACATATTGAGGTACACTACCACTTTGTGAGAGAGAAGAAGAAATCAGCAAGAACACGTTTTGGCCTCCATCTCTCTTCTTGTCTCTTGAGTGAGCTTCTCCTTGTGCATTTTGTGTGTGTTCGGCGCAGCATCTTGAGCAACCCCCTCCACCACGTGATTCTTGACATGAGTCTTATCATCATTCTTTTTCTAAGTGACTGCAAGGTCTGCATCACGAGGCTTCTTCTGTTTTCCAGTGGTAATGGCCCATAGGTCATTCTTTGTCTCAGAATGAATTTGATGCGAGTTTGTCAAGTGTGAAACCCAACTCCTTTGAAGAAAGAAATTTGAGAGTCTTTTCCCATGTTGAATTTGCAAGAACAATAGTAAATCAATTCCAAAATTATGAGATTTTATTAGTGGAAGAGCATATTACAGTGTGTCAAGAGACACAAGTAATGATAGTGTGAAAACACACTATGTAAAGACTATGTCTGAGTTGATGTCAAACTTGAATCCTCTTAGTTCGGGGTTGTTGATCCTTCTTCAATATTTCCAGGTCCTTCCCCCCCTTGATTTGATGCTGGGACAACAGATCAAAGTGGCAATGGTTTGCTCCATGTGGCAGGAGAGAGAAAATGATGAGATTTTTGAGCTTAGGTGAAAAATGGCTATGGAGTCACAGTTAGGGCTTTTGACAATGGCCTAGTTTTTTTGATATTACAAGAGCTATACTTGATCATTTTTAAATTTCTTTATATAAAAATGAAGATTACTTTATGGACTATCAATGCCCTATGATGGTGGCTGGAATCATGCTGTGTAGAGAAAGATCAGGGCGTTCGATCAACACATGCGTAATTCTGGATAGCGTGACAAAATTTCAACAATGTTGAAGCACTAAGAAGCTAATGTCACGATTTAACTTGATGGAGAGTTGTGCCTTGAGTTGAGGAATGATCCTCTAGAAGAAAGAAAGAGGATATATGCTTTGTGTTGAGAGATCCAGGGACTCCAAGCAGGGTATGTCCTGTAGGTCACAGTTGCAAGCTATGGTAGTGACTCAGAATTTTGACAATGCTGAGCCTATGGTTGCTTGATGTTAGTGATTGAGGTGACAAGAAGAAGCTCTAGAAGTAGGGGAACACTTTTCTAGGAGGAAGCTCTAGGATATCTGACTATGGAGTAAGATATAAGAGCTTCAAGCTGACAGGTTGTAACCGGCTATGGTTGTCGTGGAAGCTCAAGTGAAGGTAGAGTTGAGAGATGAAGTCATGGGCTGGAACTGAGTTGACTAAAGTTGAAAAGGGATTGAGAGAGAGTAGAGAAGAGCTAATCTAAGATGAGCCATGCTTGATTGGGCTCTAATACCATGTTAAAACACATGGATCTAGGACATGGAAATGCGGAAGCTATGGAGGTTGGAAGACGAAGACCAAACTCATGAAGACATGGACACAAACAAGATTAACTGTCACACAAGTGAATAAGGTTCCAAGATTGAGACTTGGACTCATAAACACAATCTTGTGTATGGATTATGACATAAATACTTTATTGAAAAGAAAAGAGTACTTTAATATCATTTAAAAAAAGGAAGCAAGTACAATGCTTTATAGGAAAGTCTAGGTAGCACATCTCCTACTGTGCTTATGGGATTCTAGTGCTCCTGAGCCCTCACTACTCCTTCCAAAGAGACTGAAGTAGGTGTGATTGTAAACATCTCAACATTTTGCTCATCAAATAGCGGAAAATTGACTAGACTAAATTTCACATGAGAAGATAAAGGACATCCCAATAGGCTTAACATCTCTTGTAGATGGAACTAGTCAAGGACCTTGTGGATGTACTCTTATGATAAATAAAGAATCCCCTTAGAGAGATTGTGTGTAATGCGCATCCCAAGAATACGTAAATCCTGTCTCATTTCCTTTATTTCAAAGCTCTTCTTGAGTTGAACTTTCAAGGCATTCACCTCATCATGAGCACTCCTAATTATCAACATATCATCCACATATAGTATTAATATCATAAGGCTACCATCAAAAGCCTTCTTTGTGTATAAACACGTATCCATATCACTATGAGAATATCCCTATGAATACATAAAAGCATCAAACTTGTGGTACTATTCCTTAGGTGTTTGCTTAAGGCCATAACGACTATTTCTCAATCTGTATACTAGGTGGCCCTTGCTAGGTTTTGCAAAGACCTTAGGATGCTCTATGTAAATCTCATCATGAAAGACCCCATGAAGAAAGCCATATTGACATCCATTTGATAAAGATCCAAGTCAAGGTGAGTCAACCAAAGATATTCATCTTCAAAGTAGGAGAAAATACTTTATCAAAGTCCACACCATATTCTTGCTTGAAGCCCTTAGCAACCAATTTGGCCTTGTATGCCAAATTAGGGTATCCAAGGGTACTTTTCATCTTGTATATCCATTTGCATGGCAAATCATGCTTGCCACTAGGAAAAGGAACCAAATCTCACATATGATATTTCTACATTGAGTCATACTCTAGCTACATGACCCTCTCCCAAGGGTGACTATACCTCTATGCGTGGCCTCATCATAAGAGACACATTAGTATCTATCACCATAACATAATCCATAGAGGGATCAAACCATATAGGCTGATGTCTATCTCTAGGTGAATGCCTAAAAATAGGCTATGGAGCTTGTACATCTTATGGAATATCAAGGACCTTGGCCACTAGAGCATCAGTCCCACTACTAGGCTGTCTAGCTAGTCGTACAATAGTAGCATGCTACTTCTGAAATATCACCCTCCATACCTCAACAACATGTTCAGGCTGCTGATGTATTTTCTCTTCATGGAAGATAATATCATGGCTTTGGACAACCTTCCAAGCTTGCAAATCCCATAGGCGATAGCCCATATCACTTACATCTCCATAACCAAGAAATATACTTTTCTTAGAGTTAGGATTGAGATTATTGTGCTTATCCTTGGAAACATGGTAGAGAGTTTCACAACCAAAGATACACAAATAAAAATATGAGAGAGGTTTTCCAAACTATATCTCCACTGCAACCTAATAGTCAAGAGTAGTACACGGAGACCGATTAATCAAGTGTATAGTAGTAGTGACTACCTCAATCTAAAAATACTATTGTAAGCCTACCTTGCTAAGCATACTATGGAATCACTCTTGGTTTATCCTATTCATATACTCATCCATAACATTCTAGGTTGGTGGGATGTATGGGAAAGTCAACTAATGATTAATATCTCTCTCATCATAAAACTTTCAAAGCTTTTAGATACATACTCACCCCCATTCTTTGACCTTAGGCATTTTAGCCTATTTCTAGATTAGTTCTTAATCAAAGCAAGCCAATGCTATGATGTAGCTAAATACTTCTAATTTCTACTTAATAGGGTATGCCCAAACCTTATGTTTATAGTCATCAATGAAGGTAATGAAATACTTCATGCCACCTATAGTGACTTGCAAGGCATGGGACCACATACATCCAAATGAACAAGAGCCAAAGACTCACCTATGCATGTCATACCAGACTGTTTATACATATTACGTGTTTGATTTTCTTATAAAAAAATATTACAAGACTCAAAATACTTATAGTCAAGGGATGGAAATATGACAAATGGATAATCATTTTCATTTCTTTTAAGGACAAGTACCCAAGGGTGATAATGTCAAAGAGATATATGTGAAACTATATCCACTACCAAAATATGGTCAATTGACCTAGGTACAAGCAAGGGATAGAGAGCATTGGACTTAGCACCATATGCAATGGCAAGATTCACACGTGTAATCTTCCATGAGAAATTACCAAAGGAAACATCATAATTTGCATCATCCAAAGTGCTAGAAGAGATAAGAGTCTTCATGAGAGTGAGTATATGATGTACATCATGAAGAGTAAACATGCTATACTTGAACCAAATCACAACTAGACATCACTAATCCCAACAATTTCTGATGCCGAGTTATTACCCAAACGGATTGATCTAGTCATAATGTGATAGGAGTGAAATCACTCTCTATGAGAGATCACATGAAAGGGAGCCCCTATATCTATCAGCTACACCAACACTAAGTATATCTTGATAAAGCATTAGTCCGTATTGTGAAGTATCAAGAGAAGAAGTTGAAAGTACGAAATCATCATTAGAATCACTCTATAGTACGACACTAATCTCTTCAATATTAATGCTAGACTTACTAGGGATAATGTTGCAATCATCATTTTTGTCTTGTACTTTATCCTTACCCTTTCTCTTGTGCTTGTCCTCATGGATTTTATGGCATTATGACTGAATATATCCTACTTTTTCACAATAATAATAAGTCAATGAGGACTTACATCCATAGGACTTATTAAAAGACTGTCAACGTGATTGAGAATGAGAGAGTCTCTCCCACGGCAGTCATTACCACTCCTACCATTATTATCTGTAACTAACCAAACTCTGAAACAATCTACTCTATAATGAAATTGGCCATCTCCTTAGTGCTATCCTTCATCGTTGCTCGAGCTTTAGACCACTTTGTAAAGTAGTCTATCACTACAATAATATAACACTTCCATGTAGTTGATGAAGGGTATATTGGTCAAACAAAATTGATACACATTTTTTGAAGGGTAACATAACTAAAATAGGGTTTAGAGGTCACTTACGATTCTCCCTGGCATGTGTCTTTGGCAAACATCACAGTTCTTAACATAACTGAAAGCATCCTGGAAGATTGATGGTTGCCACTAATATCTAGTATAGAGAGCTTTCTAGGTGGTAAGCCGTCTAGAAAAATGTCCCCCGCATGTGAGTCATGGCATGCCTCTAGAATGAATGGTACCTCATCAGGTACCAGTCATCACTGATAAATCTCATCCACATCTTTTCGATATAAGAAGGCACCCACTATAATTGAAAAGCGTAGTGCTTGTGTTTAATCTTTCTCTTCTTAGACTTTGATAGAGCATCCCCAAGTCCATAATGCATTATAGCTACATACCAAGAAGGGATGGAAGCTGTATCAATATTGAATAGACCTTCAATGTCACTTCTTCAGCCAGAATTTAATTTGCCTCTTTGAAATCCACAAGACATTCCACAATACCCTGCAACGTTGGTGACTTTCTTCTAATCTCATAATCAAACTCTTGCAAAGTAATTAATCACTTTGCTAAACGGCTGCAACTTGTTCATCAACAATCTAAGTCCTTCTTCCTTTGTAAAAAATATCACATTTTTATAGAGAATATAGTGTTTGAATTTCTTTGTCGTGAAAACCATTCTAAGGCACAATTTCTCCATATAAGTATAGTTGACTTCAAATATCCCCAATTTCCAACTAGCAAAGGCTATTGGATGATACCATTTTGCTTTCCAAATTTAGGCTAAACAATAGCTAATACTATGCATTGTTGCTAATGAAAATATATAAAAGACCTCACCTCTTCTAGGTGCTTTTAGGATTGGTGCTTTCATTAATTTTTACTTCACATCCTCAAAGGATACTTGACAAGATTCACTCCACTTAAACAGACAGTTAAAATATAACAAGTTTGTCAATGGCAATGCTCTTTTTGCCAATGCATTGATAAATCTCTAATAATATCCCACTGATACTAAAAGTTGTGCGTCTCTTTTGGAGTACATGGTGGACTCGTAGCGACTATAACCTTTATCTTTTTAGGGTCAGTCACAATACCATTTGAGCTAACCTCATGGCCTAGTAACAACCCATAGGGCACCCCAAGGACACACTTTTGTGGATTAAGAGTAATGCAAAATTGTCTGCAACACTTAAAATATTTCCTTAAAATAATCAATTTTCTTTTCCTTGTGGTGGTTGACCCCAGATCATTGATGAAGACCTTTAACTCCTCTGGGGAGATGCCACCCAAAGTCTTATCAACTCTGTTGAAATGCATGGATCTAGAGCATGGCTATGGTGGATGGAACACAAAGACAATGTTCATGATGACATAGACTAAAGAGACCAAGTGTTACTCACGTGAATTAGGTTCCAAGATGGAAGCTCAAACTCATAAACACAATCTTGAGTATGACAATGACAATGACTAAAAGGACAAAGTACAATTGTATTCCATCATTGAATGATAAGAAGGTACATCATTTTATAGGCTCATGATGGTTCTCTTTTTCTCCATTGTGCTTATGGGATTTAGGCATCATGTATTTCAGGTATTCTTTCTAGTAAATTGTTTGAGTCTTGCCCTATTGCTCAATACAAGGAGGCTATCACATGGGTGTGATTGCATATTTCTCAACACCCCTCATCAATCACAACCATGAAAGAAGGCACTAAGTTTACAAAGGTTGTCATGAGTAGAACCTTGCTAAGTGTAGATATGCCACAAAAATGGTAAACACTAGAGGCTGTTGCAGAAAAGGCTAAGTGTGGGTACAAAAAAAGTGGCTAGCATCCAAGGGCTATTACAAGGCCTCACTAATTGTGTAGAGGTTGTTTATGCATAGGCTACATAAGGAGTTTTACAAGGTGTATGTTAGGAGCATTAATGCCAATGACATACAAAAAAAATGTTCTAGTGAAAAATGGAGACAAGGATTGACAAGCCCTTGAGGTTTTCTTCATTAGATATGTCATGGTAGGTATAACATATCTTCTATTCTTTGTCTTCTTCTTTGATGTAGTCCATTTTACTTTTGATGCTCTTTTTGTCTTCATGGTCTTCTTTTTCTTGGTCTTCTTCTTCATGGACTTTATCTTCTTCTTTATGGTTTTTCTGGTCTTCTTCTTCATTGACTTTGCTAGCATTAATGTTCATGTCCATTTCCCCCTCAAGAAAATATAGATTTGCATGATTACCGAGGCAGCTTGAATGACTTCAAAAGCTTCAAATGAGATAATTGATTGCACTTTAGAACAAGTAAGTCTATCCATCCTTGTAAGTGGAACAAAAAATTCTTCCATGTAGTATAGATGAGAAACATGAGTCATATTACTCTTCATGAGAAGCATCCATTTAAAATTCTTAATGCTTCACATTCCATGATAGGAAATCAACTTCAAATGACTAAGAATAACTAGCAACCTAGATGATCTTGAATGTGCTAAAAAAGCACGTGCCTAAAAGCACTACGTTAGTATCAAGAGATACTAGATGTCAAGCTTAATGATGAGTCTTTGATGCTTGTCTTGTAATTTGAGTTCCATCCTTGCTGGTAAATCAATTGAATGCTTGCTAGAAAGTGAGCTAGGATTCAGCTTAGAAAGAGTGTTACAGTAGATTTGAGTGGCATTGACAAGCTTGAGGTCAAGAAAGTAAGAGATTAAAGTAAAATATGAGCTTGATGTTGAAATTGAGTTTGATTTCTTACTTCCTTACTAATTTGAATTGGAACCTGAGTAGATTAGAGTGAATTAGGATTGCAGAGGGTTGGTTGAGCCCAAAGGAGTGAGAAATTAAATAGTTTTATGAGCTTGAGCTCAAAAGCTATGGCTGCCCGTTTGCAAGAAGCGATTGGTTTTTTCTTGATTGTAGCAGCTACAGTGAAGCATTTGGGCTCAAAATTTATCAAGAGGAAGCTCATATGGTGGAATTCAAATGACCTATAGGCATAGAGTAAATCATAGCATGTAGAGTAGATCCATCTGTACGACTGTCATCAACAGGTGCACTTCAGAAAATAGCGACAGGAAATCCACGCAATGGTGGATTTAGGGAGGCTCAATGCCATATTGTAATGTATGAGGGAGGAGAACCTTGAAGTGAGTTGAAGATATCCACAAAAGAAATCATGAGCTGATATGGCTTATTTTGAGAGATCAAAGAGCTCCAATGTGACAGGGTGCCGGCTTGCTATGGCTACCACAAGGTGGAAGATGAATATGAAGTCATGAGCTACCACTAAGCTGGACTGAGGTTGAGATAGACTGAGAGAGTGGAGAGAGGAGCTGAGTTGAGCTTAGCCATGCTCATCATGGCTCTGATACCATGTTGAAATGCAAAGATCTAGAGCATGGATATGGCAGATGGAACATAAAGACAATGTTCATGATGACATAGATTGAAGAGACCAATTGTTACTCAAGTGAATTAGGTTCCAAGATGGAAGCTTGGACTCATAAACACAATCTTGAGTATGACACTGACTATGATTAAAAGGACAAAGTATAGTTGCATTCCATCATTGAATGATAAGAAGCTACATCACTATATAGGCTCATGATGGTTCCCTTTTTCTCCACTATGCTTATGGGATTCAGGCGTTCTTTCTAGTAAATTGTTTGAGTCTTGTCCTATTTCTCCATACAAAGAGGGTGTCACATGGGTGTGATTGCATATTTCTTAACAAGCTATACATTGCCAAGAACCTGGCGTATTGCATAACCCAAAGTCCATCACATGATAAGCAAAAGTACCAAAGACAGTGATAAACATCATTTTCAACTTATCTTCCTCCACAATAGCCATTTGGTTATTTCCAGCAAAGTACTCCATAAATGAATAAATTTCCCTACCCACTAATTGATCTAAGATTTGATCAATGAATGGTAACAGATAGTAATCCTTAATCGTTTGCTTATTAAGCTCTGTGAAATTTGCGCAAAGCCAAATCTAATTATTCTTCTTTTTCTTGATAACAACTAGTGAACACCACTCTGTGTGTTGTATCAAGAATATCATGCTAACTTTCTATAGTTTTGTCAACTCCTCAATAGCCCATCCCTTAATTTGAAAGGCATACGCCTTACTTTTTGTCACACAAGGCGGCTATCTTTCTTTAGGAAAATGGTATGAATAGCCAGGTTGGGAGAAATACCCCTCGGCTCATCATATCTCCAAGAAAAGATATTGTGGAATTCCTAAATTAATGACACATAGTCCTTCCTTGCTTCCAAAGTGAGCATGGGCCCTAATTTAATTGGCTACTAGTCATTCATCATACCAAGGTTTAGCTCAGTTACATCCGCATCTCTTATTCTTTTCTGAGCCTCTACTGGGTCATTCAAAGTTACTTGATAGATATCTCTCTAGTGGACCCCTGGTTGGATTCATCACTTGATGTCTCACTACTAGCTACATCCTCCAATGTATCTATCTCTATAGGGAATAAAGGAACTCTCTCACTTTGAGGAGATTCAGGGTAGGCATCTACTACTGCATGTCTAGCACCTCTACCAAAGATCAACCGATCAATAGGTATATTAACTTGATAGCTCGCTTGTAATATCCATGGCCTACCTAGCAGTACTTGATAGCTAGGCCTCCCTACGAACCTAATCTCTCTAAAGTCCAAAATGCATTTTCCACATTAGCAATAGTCGCGTGGACTTTAGTAATGCACCCTTCAGATTGTCTTAAATTGTCATCAACCATTCAGAGAATTGTGAAGGCATCCTTTTTTATTTCTAACCCTAGCCTCTCCATCAACTCTGAATTCATAATGTTGACTAAGGATCCTGTATCCACAATGGCATGATCCACTAATATTCCATTAGCATATGTTACTACCCTTGGACAATGCTTTTCAACATGCTCAAACCAATCATCTCCTATCTGTGCTATTCCCAAGGGCTCTATGATATACCTAGTGCAAAGAATCTTCTTAAACTCTTTAGTCACTCCTGGGGATGGCTTGATTAAATGTAGGAGGTTTACATTTGGCTTAATTTTGCAAGAGAAAATCCAATTCATGATAGCTAGGAAGGGCTCTCTTTTTGTGCCACACCATTCTCTCCTTTGGTCTTTGAACAGACGTTGGTGCCTCCCTCTTGTCTTTTGCCTTCTTCTTTGGCAATTCCTTTTTGGAAATCCCTTGTCTTTCTTGGGGTTAGCTTTACCATCAACGATTTTAGAGGTCCACCTTCCATATCAAGGGTAAGGATTTATGTCCCCTTATCATATTTCTTAGGGTTTCCTTGATAGGTTTTACCTTGTCTTTGTCAATTCCTTTACCCTTGTGGCCTCTTGTATAATGACTGCAAATTAGAAGCTTCTGTGCCATTGGCACAAACGGTTTCAATAAGGCTAACTGCACTGCCACTAGGTAGTTCCTCTACAATAGCCTTCCCCTTTTGTAGTATTTATTTTTGTCCCTCATCTTGCTGGAGATTATTTCCTTGTACTTGATCGTTGACTGGAGCCAGCTATTTACTTCCTTGGTGGAGAGAAATAATCTTGCTCTAACAAGTACTAGCTAAGTGGCTGGACTTTCTCGCATATGTCACATTTAACATTTGGACAATTCCTAGGGAAATGTTGGCTGCTACACCACTTATAGCTAAATCTTGAGGGGGCACCCTCTTGAGGGCATGGACTCCCCATCAAAGTCTACTCCTTCTTAAGGAAATTGACATCAATAGCTATTTGCCTATATTGTTTGGTGATCATGTCAGTACAGTGCTTCATCATGTCCTTAACTTTGCCAAGGCATTCAAGGCACTTGACTCATAGCTGTGATTGTCTATATGTCATTCCATTGGCCTAACCACTTGATTGAAAATTGGTCGTTAATTCCTTGGAATAACATTAGAATTTATTGTTTGGCCTCCAACACTTGGTGGAGTCATTTAACTAGCCATAGCCATGGTCACACTGGGGGGAGCAGGCAACATGGGAACATTTTGAACCATGCTTTCTCTCCCATTGGCAGTCCTCATGGGCATCCCTTGACCTCCATTCATCAATGTCAAAGTATTTCCAACCCCTAAACTCGGTTTCCCTAGAGGTATAGGCCGCTTGTAATTGCGACTCTACCTCCTATGCTCATGTGATAGCTGTATCAATGTCGACAAGAGCAACACTGCTCACCTGCACTTGAATGTTAAAGTCTAGCCCATGCAAAAAGTATTGCAACTGAACAACAGTTGGAATAGAAATGTAGGTTTGAAACTTGTGAAATACTTCCTTTAGTTTCTCAGCATAGCCTTGAACATTATCGTGAGGTTCTCGAGGAGTTACATTGAGAACATGTAGCCAGTGCTACTAGCCTCCCCTTTCATGGGCAAACTCTCTTTGGAAGGCTGCAAAGAATACATCAATCGTAGTTATGGTTCCAGCCTCTCTAGGGTGTGATACCATACTGTACCTCATCCTTTCAGGGTCATTGTAATATTCCCGCCATAACACTTCATATCAAGAAACAAATTTGGGCTTGAAATGTTTTAAAAATTACTCGTTGAGTTATCACATAAGTGACCACACGTAATATCGAGTCTTGTATTAAATCAATTCTGCAATTTGACATGAGAAGACGCCTCAATGTTCCCAGCCAACAAGAAGCAAAGACACCTTCTAAATAATATTATGACGACTTGATCATAATATTTTCTGCATTATATTTGATTTAGCGTTCCCAATTCCATTTAATGCATCAAAGATCACATTGATTTCGCAATGGCAATAAAATTTGCAAAAGCCTTAATCGGTAGACAAAGAATGTGCAAGAATGAGCATGATATTGATTAAGTTAAGTATCAAAGAGTATGGCATGACTTTATAAACTAGATAAGACATTAGGTAACTTGGCTAAAAGCCGCCATATAAACTTGTTTTTAAGAAAAAAAACGTTTTTGAAAAAATAGGTAAAAAATCTTGATTTTTTAACGCTTAGAGAGGGAGAGAAAGCATCTTAAAATCATCCCCATGCCACCATCCAACAGGTAGGCAATCAAAAAGAATTTTTTATAAAGCTCACTTAGCTCTTGACAAGTAGTCAAAAGAATGAGTCGACTGCATGCTTTCCCTCATGGCTATAAATACACCTCCTTTTCTTCATAAAGAAAGGAATAAGAAAGACCTCTTGATGATTTTCCCTACATCTCTTTTCCATTCTAGCTTGAGCCTTGGAGGAAATTACCCCTCTTCTACCTCATTTCCATTTTCTCTACCCCCCGTTATGCCTTCCTTTTATACAGTTATATCGCTAAGCAAAACACTGGCAAATTTTTTTTGGACGACCAACAACTCTCCTGCACTACCACGTTAATTTCGTCTACATCCATGGCTCCATGAGGTTGCAAAAATTCAAGAAGCCCATTCGAAGCAAGAGAAGCAAGAAACGTGGCTAAAAGTAACACAGTAGGAATTGGGGAAACCCCCGTTACTACAAGCTTGATAGAGGTAGCATCTTGTCAGTTTGAAAAAAATTAATGTTTTATAAGCTTATCGCTATATTTAGCTTTAAATGATTATAAACATATTTTAAACAAAATGCATATGAGTTGTCACTTAGGGAAATAGCCTACGTAATATAATAATTAACTATTCAGTAAAAAGACTCTCTCACTTGTAAAAGGATTATATGCCTATCATTAAGAAAATATCATAATTATGGTTTATTTTATGATATTTATTATTATTTTGTTAATGATGCATGTGATTATAATAATTGAAAAAAGGCAGACGATGCTAGGGAATAGAATATTTTATATTTTTTTCCTTGAAAGCGACTATATCTATTTCATTTTGCTAATGATAAACAAATGCATATGAGTTTTATAATAATTTATAGAAAATAATTTCGATAATATCATGAAATAATCAATGCATTAAATCAACATAAAATTGTATAGGAAAATATACACTAGACGTGCATAAATTAGGTGCGTAGTAATATAATTTGATGTCTGAAAGATGAAAAAAAATTTGCACTCATGATTTTTACAAGCTTAGAATAAAGTTTTCAAAAAAACAATGAGCATTTCACTTAGGACATAGCTAAATAAAAATTGATCTTTTTAGATAACGTTGAAAGTTTGACAAATGGTCGGACATCGTCGATTAAACCATAGAATATGAGTAGAATAAAATAAAAATTATTTTCTTGCTGAAAACATATGGAATGTTAATGTTTATATTAGCGAGAGCGTTAATATCATGACTTAACCCACATATGAGTCAACAAGAAAACCTAACCTAAAATATCGAGAATGTTGAAACAAAAACAACTATGAAATACTCGACAACCCTTAAACTATCAATATCAAAAAATTAAAAAAATATTTGAAGTATATAAGACTTATTGGACATTGATAAGAATTTATTGATACAAATTCTAAAGTCTAAATAGACTTGGAAAAGCATTTGAAATCCTACTAAGAGCAGGTTAGGACACATCAGTGCATAAACTACCTGCCATAGGTATAAATGCCCATATTATCTTTTAGGGAAAAAATACCAAAATTTTCATAAGGATAAAATACACTTCAGATTCGTGAAATAACTTGCAGATCCCAAAAAAGAGTTGCAAGTAGGAAGCAAAACCTTGTGATTAAGGTGGAACCTTAAAAGAGAAACCCTAGATTTGGGTGGGGCTGCTTCCCATGCTAAAAGCACTTGTTGTTGTTTCTTTTTTTGATTTGTGTATGCATTGATGGTTGCACAGGAAAGATTAATTGTGCTTGCCACAACTAGATCTGATTGTAAATATATAATCAGGATAATAAGAGGAAAGATCGCACTATGCCTCCCCCACGGCTAGACACAGAACCCTACTCCAAGGGAGAATTGTTTTGTACCTCCGCGAGGAGCTTTGAACCGGCCCCGACGGCGAGAGGTCGCTCGGTGAGGAGTCCGTTAGGTAGAAGGAGACGTGAATGCTAGGGGGGCTCTGGTCGTAAATCTCTCGATCGCTCCTAAGAACTGCCTGACCCTCACGTGAATCAGGATGGCATCCTAGAGTGCCATGTACTAGTGAAGGGACATAAATCTTGGAGGATTTGTTTTCTTCTACATAGACAGAAGGGATTTTCTGATGAATGGAGGCTTTATCTTCTGCATAGGCAGAAGGGGAAAGTCATTGTAAACAACTTTGCGAACTAATAAATAAATATGTTTAAATTTGCCAAAAGATTAATTTTCTCTGTCTTTGTGTTGTGTCGTAAAATTATGTGAAGGAACCTATTATAATAGGTTAATTAACAAAGGTGATTTCATATGTCATAGCTTGATATGATAGATAATTAGAAAACTAAAGAAAACCATTTGTGGGAGGCGGGTGGGTGAGATCCCTAACGGATCCATCTTATGGATTGTAAAAATTACACGGCGCAGCGAACGGAATCTGAGAAAGAGATAGAGACTATACAACAGATAAGAGGAGAATCAATAAATTCTTTAGCTCCAAACAACTGATACAAAGATGGCTCTGTCCACCCGTGCGCTTCCATTGTGTGAAGCTTAGATGGAAATCTAGATAGAAGATAGGTGAAGAGCTTAAGGCTAGCTGGAACAACAAATCTGACTGGGTGAAAGATGAGTGATTGATGGCTGTGAAGGGGTTTAGCTTTTATAGCCCGCGAAGGCTATTAGGTCGGCCTGACCGACCTACCATATGAGCCTCCACTAGTCGGCCAGGGAATATTCTAGGGAATATTTCCTTTATCATCAGCCCAGGGGCGCTGCCCGCGGACCCCTGCCAGGGGGGCCGCTGGCCCCCTGGGACCCCCCCAGCCAGGGGCCGCTTCCGCGGCCCTCGAATCCCAAAATAGGGGCCCCTTTTAACTCCCTTACCCCGCAACTTGATGCAATGCGCCTCGAGTTGCTACCAGCTTAACCACTCCGTCTAACCCAAAGATTAGACCCATAACGGTCACCTTTTTGCCATCCGGTCACATAGACCTCATCTGATATACAAATCAGGACTCAACCAATGTCCGGGCTCACATTTGGCTTCTCCTCATAGTAGGGGCCTTACAACTTTGAGCACCATGGATCATTGGTGGCACCTAATGAGGGTGGGGCATTGACCATATCTAACACTCCCCCTCAATGTCCACCCATAGGTGAACTATCTCCTTGGCCCAATGCCGAGTCTCTGAAGATGAATTGAAGCAGATCCTTTGTAAGTTCTTTGGTGAAGATGTCTGCTCCATTCTCCTCTGTTGGACAGTAGACCAGTTCCACTCTCCCATCCTCCATCAAATCACACACATAGTGATACTAGATCTCTATATGTTTGGTACGTGCATGAAACACTGGATTTTTGGCAATGGCGATGCAACTCTGATTGTCACATCTCAGTACAGTTGGTTCTTCATCCTGCACTCCCATATGCCATAGAATCCTTCTCAACCATATGGCTTCACATGCAGCAAAACAAACTGTATGTGATACCATAGTCAAGAGTTTCCTTCAAGTATTTAAGCACCCGCATCCCAGCCTTCCAATGACTCTCATGAGGTTTGTTTGAGAACCTACTCAAAACACCAACAGCAAAACTGATATCTGGTCTGGTGTTACACAAGTAGATCAGACTGTCGACCAACCTCGTATACCTCCCAATGTCTGCTAGTGCTGGTGTATCCTCGACAGATAACTTTGCATTCACCTCCATAGGTGTAGCTATCTCCTTGCACTCGGTCATGCCAAATGCCTTCAAGATCTCCCATGCATACTTCTTCTGAGAGATGAAGATCTTTCCTGGCTCTTGCCAAAATTCAATCCCCAAACAATAGTGCATCAAGCCCAAGTCTGTCATTTCAAACTCAGAACTCAAAGCCTTTCAAGTTTGGTTGATAATGTCTTCATAGTCACCTGTAATAAGAAGGTCGTCCACATATAGGACTATCACTATAGACTTTTTACCATCCTTGTAAATATACAAGTTAGCATCTGAGGCACATCTTTTGAAGTTTAGGTTTAAAAAGAACTTATCTATTTGCTGGTACCATGCTCTGGGGGCTTGTTTCAGCCCATATAATGCCTTCTTCAGCTTACACACTTTGTTCTTAGAATGGGGGGCCTCAAACCCTGGTGGCTGAGCCATGCACACCTCCTCCTTGAGGTCACCATTTAAGAACGCTGACTTAACATCCATTTGGTACATTGGCCACTTCTTGTGGGCAGCCACTGCAAGTACCGTTGAATAGTGGTCATTCTGGCAGTTGGGGCAAATGACTCTTGAAAATCAAACCCTTCAACTTGTGAAAATCCTTGGGCAACCAGTCTAGCTTTGTACTTTTCCAAGGTACCATCAGCCTTGTACTTTACCTTCCAGATCCACTTGGTGCCAATAACCTTCCGCTTTGCTGGTCGATCCACTAGCTCCCAAGTGTCATTCTTCATTATGCTGTTATACTCCGCTTGCATAGCAGCCTTCCATGATGGATCTGCAAGTGCTTCTTCTAAGTCAGTTGGCTCCTTTACTTCTCTCATAATCTCAACCATCAAGGCCATATTGACTATGTGAGTAGAAGCCCTCCTTTGCTCCTTTATTCTTTGAGACCTCCTTGGTCCGTCTGCCTTCTCCTCAACAGATGCACGTATAGGATTATTGTGGTCATAGAGCTGCTTTACCCAGCGCGGAAATGGATTTTCCGGTGGGGTGATGTCAGGTTGGTGAACTTTTTCCTCATCATCTGAAGATAATGCTTCCTCCTCCTTAAGGATAGGGATAGCTCTCAGGACAGGTTCATAGTGGACTACTTCTTCGCTTGATGATAAAGTGGAAGAACTTGCCTTCTCCTCCTCCACTGTATATGGCTCCTCCTTGAACACCACATCACGGCTTGCGATGATCTTCTTTGCCTCTTGGTCATATAATTTGTAAGCCTTTTGCTCATCACTATAACCCAAGAAGATACATTTTCTACTTTTTGGTTTTAACTTGTTTCTCTTCTCATCTGGAACATGTGCATAACATTCACATCCAAAAATTTTGAAATGTGAGACAGATGGTTTCTTACTTGTGTAAGCCTCATGAGATGTTTTTCCCTTGAGAGCCTTTGTGTAGCTCCGATTTAGAATGTAGAGTGTAGTATTAACAGCTTCAGCCCAAAAATGGCTAGGCAATCCCTTGGCCTTTAGCATGGGTCTTGCCATCTCCACAATGGTGTGATTCCTGTGTTCCACAACACCGTTCTGCTGAGGTGTGTGAGGCGTTGTCAATTGACGCTTGATCCCTTTGCTCTTGCAAAAGCCTTCAAACTCCTTTGAGTTGAACTCACCACCACCATCTGTTCTAAATTTCTTCACACTTTTCCCTGTTTCATTCTCAACAAGTTTTAGCCATTCTTTAAACTTACCAAAAGCTTGAGCCTTATCACGAAGGAAGTACACCCACATCTTCCTACTATAGTCATCGACAATCAACATAAAATAAGAAGATCCCGCAAGGCCTGTGTAGGCATCTTACCACACAAGTCAGCATGCACTAACTCTAGAGGAGCCTGTGCTCTATTCTTGCTTTCTTGTAGAAATGCCTTTCTTTGTTGCTTGCCCATCATACAAGCTTCACATGGTTCCTTCAATTCAGTTATTGTAGGTAGGTGAGCAACCATACCTTGCTTTTGCATCTCCTTCAACACTCAAATCCGATGTGTCTAAACCTTTCATGCCAAAGCTTACTTGTGCCCACTCCAGCGGTGGCTGTAAGAGCACTTAGCTCATACAAGTTGTTCCTTCTTTCTCCTTTGTCAACAATTGTGCCAGCACTATCAAGAATTTCTACACCTGTCTTCTTGAACCTCACTTCATGACCAAGATCAGTTATGGCAGCAACTGATAAGAGATTTCTCCTGATTTTGGGAACATACAACACATTTGAAAGCTTTTTGACTTCACCATTTGTAGCAACAAAAGAAATAGTACCTGTGCCCGCAGCAGGGCATTTAGCATCATTTTTAACCGTCACAGTGATGGATTCTTGTAGAGACTGCATAGAACTGTATAGACCTTTCTTGTTGGTCATGTGACGGGAGGCCCCACTATCCAACACCCATGAGTCAGTGGTAGATTCTTCTTGTGCTGAGGAGCATACTTCCTCAATGGTCGCCATGAATAATTCCAACTCTGCTTTAGCCGTATTGGCTGTCTCTTTCCCTTTACTTTTAAGGGTACCATTCTTTTCATCTGCCTTCTTGACATGACAATCTGCAATTGCATGTCCTTTCTTCTTGCAGTAGAAGCACTCTCCTTGAAACTTCTTCTTGCCGCCCTTCTTCTTTTTGTCACCATCATTTTTGGTGGAGGAACCACCTTTGCCTTTTGCATTGGCAGAGAATGCATCATCTCCATTGTTGCTTCCTTCTCGGGCTTTCAGCCTCAACTCCTCCTCCATCAATAATACACAAAACTCCTCAAAAGTCAAAGCTTGAGGTCTTACATGAGTATTAAGGGCAGTTACTAGTCCATCAAACTTTTGTGGAAAAATCCGAAGACACCTCCGAGCTAGCTCTTCGCTAGTCTTTTATATCCCAGCGCCAGCCATCTGGTCATGCAGATTCTTAATCCGAGTGATGAATGCTTCAACTGTCTCTCCTTCAGCAAACTTCTCTGCTGCTAGTTGATTATCCAAGTTTTGAATCCTTATTTGGTTTCGTGTTTCATACTGACTCCTTAGTACATTCCAAGCCTCTGACGCTTTGGTTGTATGCTAAATCAAAGTCAGAACAGCTTGTAATTAAGGCACACAATGCATCTGCATTCCTTCGTTTCCAAGCTCGTAGAAGATCTGCATTCGGAGGAATCATCACACTAGAATTTGATGGGTCGGGGGTAGGTTGTGGTTCTGCGTCAGTCCCCATCACAATCTCCAGAAGCTCATAAGAATCAAGGATAGTTGTAATTTTGAACTTCCACAAGGTGTAGTTTATACCATCTAACTTGCCTTTGCTGAAGGTTGGTGGACGAATCCTCAGTGTTTGAATAGCCGGTACAGCAGCACCACCTCCTACACCGCTTCCTGATGCACCAGAACCGCTTCCAGAAGTCGACATAGTTTCTCTTTGCTGTTGAAGCCTTTGCCTCTTGCACACTCTCCAATCTCTAGAGCCCCCTGGGCTCTAGTACCATGTAAAAATTACACGGCGCAGCAAACAGAATCTGAGAAAGAGATAGAGAGTACACAACAGATAAGAGGAGAATCAATAAATTCTTTAGCTCCAAACAACTGATACAAAGATGGCTTTGTTCACCCATGCGCTTCCACTGTGTGAAGCTTAGATGGAGATCTAGACAGAAGATAGGTGAAGAGCTTAAGGCTAGCTAGAACAACAACTCTGATTGGGTGAAAGATGAGTGATCGATGGCTGTGAAGGGGTTTAGCTTTTATAGCCCGCGAAGGCTGTTATGTCGATCTAGACAGAAGATAGGTGAAGAGCTTAAGGCTAGCTAGAACAACAACTCTGACTGGGTGAAAGATGAGTGATCGATAGCCGACTAGTGAAGGCTCATATGGGGTTCTTCTATTTCTTTGTATGTGAGTTCTTTTGGCTTACACAACTAAGAAGAGGAAAACTGTTTTCAGCCTCCACCTGTGTGTGTATTCCCCCATTGTGCAAGCAAGAAAGCTACAAGTGAGACTCCTTCCTTCTCTCCCACAATCTTGACATGGTATCAGAGCCTTGTTCGTGGTAAGGAGCTCAAGAAAGCAAACCAAGTTCGCGGTGTTCTGGTAAGAGGACCAGTGTTGCTGTCATTTTTCTATTTTGGGAGCAAGTCTCTGCAAGTAGCACATCCGAAAAGTGCAAGAGTGCATTGTCTCAGATTGAGACACCCTTCGCAGTGAAGGAAGAGGGCAGTATATACTGCGGGATGAGGCTTTAGCCCTCGTTGCTCAGTTTTTTTGATTTGAGGCCATTTCGGGGCCTGTTTTGGAGGCGGAAGTTTTCTGCACGCACTCAGGAAAAGGCCCTATTTTATGTTGTGCGACCACCATTCTATAGGTCGGTGGAAAGTTACTGTAGAAATTGCATCGTATGCTTGTGTGCAGAGACATTGGGAGTTACAGAATCATCCTTGTTGCCTGTTGATGCAAAATCGTCACTAGGAAGTGACTGTGTGGTCAAATACCACTTTCGTCAGTTTTGCAGATTTGCCCTTGTGAGGCTGAAGCTGTGGTTTTTACAGTGACATAATTTTTTGCAGTGTTCTATAATGGCGTCTAATTCTCTTTCATAGATTATCACTGAAAAGCTTGACAAGAACAACTTCCAAGCATGGAAGTTTAGAATGACGAATTTCCTTATGGGAAAAGGATATTGGGAATTAGTTGCAGGAAATGAAGAAGAACAAGTTCTTCCTGATGTTCCCAATCAACAGCAAATGCAGGCATTTAAAGCATGGCATGAGAGAGCTAGGAAAGTTATGTACTGGCTGTCTATCAGCATTTTAGACTCTATGATTGTGCATATTCAAGATGCAAGTACGCCAAAGGAGGCATGGGATACTTTGTCAAAAATGTATAGCACAAATACGCAAGCCAGGAAAATGCAGCTCAAGTAAGAATTGCACAATGTGCAAAGAGAAAGTATGAGCATCAATGACTACCACATTAAGGTGAAGAAGATTGCAGATGCACTTGCTTCCATTGGGTCGCCAGTGGAAGATGATGATTTAGTTTCTGTGACCTTGAATGGTCTAGGAAAGGATTATGCATAGTTTTGAACATCCATTTCTGTCCGTGAAAGATTTCTTGATTTTGAGGAGTTGATTGCTCTTCTAATTTCTGAGGAGTAGAGAAATGGTGGTGCATCTTCTTCAGGAGGAACTTCAAAAGAAGCTGTTTTCTACTCAAATGCTGGAAGAGGTAGAGGTAGAGGTAGAGGAGGCCGATCTGGAGGCCGTGGTAGAAATCAGAATATGCAGCAAACTCAAGAAAACCAGTTCTTTGGAGGAGGACACGGTAACTCTAGAGGCAGGGGGAGCCAAAGAGGTCGTGGTGGATGGCAAAGAGGCCAAAATGCAAACAGTAATGTTGAATGCTACTATTGTGGTAAAATGGATCATATAGCTAAAGACTGCTATAAAAAGTAGAATGACATCATCAATGAAAAATTGCAACAAGGGAATTATGCATCTTCTAGTAGATAGGGTGATGACAGAAATGAGCATTTGTTTATGGTGCAACACATGACCAATTCTGTGACAAGTGCAGAAGAAAGTAATGATGTGTGGTATATTGACTCAGGTGCATCAAACCATATGACAGGTCATGCAGAATGGATGCAGGATGCAAGGAAAATGGAAAAATCAGGATTTGTAGAGACTGGTGATGATACTGCACATTCTATTATGTAGATTGGAAAAATTCCTTTGTCTATGCAGGATGGGAAAAAGAAATACCTGTCGGATGTATTTCATGTCCCGAATATCACCAAGAACCTGGTTTCTGTTGGTCAAATGGTTGAGCAGGGCTTGCAGGTCAGATTTAATTCTCATGGATGCTTTGTTGAGGATATGAAAAATAAAGGTCGCTTGATAGCAAAAGGAAAGAAGGGCAGAATGTTTACGTTGGATGCAGACATGCCTGGATTGAGTGTATCAATGTTTGCACATGGGACCGGTGTAGTTGCAGATATTGATATCTAGCATAAACGCATTGGTCTTGTTAATGTACAGCGACTTAAATCAATGCAAGCCCAAAATATTGTTGCAAGATTGCCTAAATTCAAGGTTGCAAAAATGCATAAGGTATGTGAAGACTGTCAGTTTGGAAAACATGCAAGGAAACCATTTCCTAGACATGTTCAAGAGAGTAAGAAGCCATTGGAATTAATCCACTTTGATGTGTGGACTACTAAAGCTGCATCTCTTGGAGGCTGTCATTATTTTGTCACTTTTATTGATGACTATAGCAAAAAAGTTTGGGTGTATTTTATGAAAAAGAAAAGTGAAGTTTTTGGGCATTTCAAAACTCTTAAAGCTATGGTTGAAAAAGAAACAAGCATGCAAATAAAATGCCTAAGGTCAGATGGAGGGGGAGAGTACCTCTCAAATGAGTTTGCAAGGTTCTTACAGGAGTATGGCATAAAGTAGCAATATTCATGTAGTCATACCCCACAGCAAAATGGAATTGCAAAAAGAAAAAACATACACATTGGAGAGGTATCTCGTGCCATGCTCAATGAAAAAGACCTACCTGATTTTTACTGGGCTGAGGCAGTTGCTATAGCAGTCTACATAATGAACAGGACTCCCACTGCAGCAATACATGGCATGACTCCAGAGGAGAGGTATACTCGTAGGAAACCAGATATTTCTCATTTGAAATTTTTTTGTTGCATTGCCTATGTTCACGTGCCAGATGAGTTGAGATCCAAGTTGGATCCAAAAGCTGAGAAGTGCATCTTTATTGGTTATTCTCTGCAGCAAAAAGGGTATAGATGCTATAACCCTTCTACTCGTAAGTTTATAGTGAGTAGAGATGTTGTTTGGTGAGATGAGTAGCTGGTATAAACCAATAAATGTGATTGATAATGTAGATGCACAAAATGGTAATGCTGCATAGAATTCGTAGCAGCACTCACAAGATATTAGTGGACTTGGAGCGTTCTCTAGCAGTGGTTCACATTCTTCGCCATGGACAGGCAGATTGAGATCAGGAGAATCTTCTCAAAGCAATATAGATAGTGGTATGCAGGTATCACGAAAAGGAAAAGAGAAGGTACATCAGCCCATGTTTAATGTGAATGCAGGTCACTCTTATGTGGATGGTGTATCCAATGGCTCAGAACAGAGCATTGATGATGAGTTGGGTATTCCTTCTATTGTTACACCTGGAGTAAGGAAGACAAGGGATATTTTGAGAGCACCTGGGAGTGAACCTACTTTGCGCAGGTCTACCAGAGCTAGGTATCCTGTGGATAGGCTGAAATATGATGGATTTACAGCCATTCACTATGCATATATGGTCAAAGTGATATAGGAACCAGAACCCACTTCTTTTGAGCAAGCCATGGGAAAAGAAAAATGGGAGAAAGCCATGGATGAAGAAATGGATGCCTTGGAAGCAAATGCTACATGGGAATTGGTACCTTTGCCTAAAGATAAGAATGCAATTGGTTGTAAGTGGGTTTATAAGGTGAAACACAATGCAGATGGTTCTATGAATAGATACAAGGCAATATTAGTAGTAAAGGGGTATGCACAAACATATGGCATTGATTATGAAGAAACATTCAGTCTGGTTGCAAGGATGGCAACCGTAAGAGTAGTCATTGCTATGGCTGCATCAAAGGGATGGTCTTTACATCAGATGGATGTAAAGAATGCATTCTTGCATGGTGATTTGCAAGAAGAGGTCTATATGGAGTAGCAACAAGGTTATGTGCATGATGTTCTTCATCTTGAGTTTGTTTGCAGGTTGAAGAAAGCCTTGTATGGCTTGAAGCAAGCACCTAGAGCATGGTCTGACAAGATAGGACAATATCTTGTCACTATTGGCTTTCAGATTTCCAAGGCAGATTTCTCACTTTATGTAAGAAAAACAGAGAAAGGTATTACGCTACTTGTCATTTATGTTGATGATTTGATTATGATAGGTGACAGTGATGAAGATATCATTCATGTGAAAATGCTATTGAAGTAGAAGTTTGAGGTGAAGGATTTGGGAGAGCTGCGTTATTTCTTGGGCATTGAGGTGATTAGATCACCAAGTGGGATATGGCTCTTGCAGAGGTAGTATGGATTGGACATGCTATCCAAATATGGGATGACAGGCTGTAAGCCTATTTCAGTTCCTTTGGAGTAGAATGTGAAGCTGAGTGTAGATGCAGGTGAGCTTCTCAAAGACCTTACTATGTACAGATGCATAGTAGGAAGTTTGATTTATATGACTATTACTAGGCCAGATTTGAGCTATGCTGTTGGATTGGTAAGTCAGTTTACGCAGGCTCCAAGGAAACTGCATTTGGATGCGGCTAGACACATACTCAGGTATGTGAAGTCCACATTGCAGTATGGACTATTTTATGAGACTGGGATTCAGATACAGTTGCATGGATACACTGATGCTGATTGGGCTGGTAGTATTTCTAATAGACGATCTACCAGTGGATATGTGTTCTCTTTTGGGAGTGCTGCAGTCACTTAGAGCAGCAAGAAACAGCCTACAGTTGCCTTGTTGAGCACAGAGGCTGAGTACAAGGGTGCATCAATGGCTGCATGTGAGGTAGCTTGGTTGCATAAGCTACTTTATGATATGCATCAGCCTACAGATGGGCCAGTTGTCATTTATTGTGACAATATGAGTAGTATAAACTTGGTAAGTAACCAAGTCTATCATGCTAGAACAAAGCACATTGAGGTGCATTATCACTATGTGTAGGAGAGGGTTTTACTAGGTCTTATTGATCTAGTTTATGTCAGCACAAAGGATCAGGTGGCTGACATATTTACGAAGGCATTGGGCGCAAAGAAGCTGCGCAAGTTTAGAGACCTGCTTGGTGTGCAGGAATTGGGATTGAGCTCGAGGGGGAGTGTTGAGATATCGAGCTCCACTCATGATATGCCAGGGTGACCGTTATGCATTTATGTCACCGACTTGTTAGCTGCAGATGCGGTTGGTACACTGCCCATGAATAATAGCTAGATGACAGCTATCTTTATCTACTCTAGTTTGTGGTTCAGTAAGTATACCACCTTAGTTAGTTGAGTTTGGTTTGAGACCCATATATAGGGTTCTTCTATTTCTTTGTATGTGAGTTTTTTTGGTTTACACAACTAAGAAGAGGAAAACTATTTTCAACCTCCACCTGTGTGTGTATTCCCCCATTGTGCAAGCAAGAAAGCTACAAGTGAGACTCCTTCCTTCTCTCCCTCAATCTTGACAAATATAGCTATTGCTAGTCTGACTAAAATTCAGGAGAAGTAGTATCTCCATAAGCAAGTTAAGCCATCAGAATTTGATGGCAAGGGCAAAGATGTTGAAGCCGAGGCAGAGATTTGGATTGAGACCATGGAGGACTATTTTACTGCCATAGAAACTATCCTTGCTAATCAGGCTATGATTGCCAAGTTGAAATTGACCAGTGAGGCACGCTTATGGTGGAAACAGTGGTGTAAAGACTAGGGACTTACTAAGATAGCCATTACCTGGGAAAAGCTAAAAGAAGTTGTGTGTGGTCGATATTTTCCACCAGCTTATCACACACTAAAAATGAATGAGTTCTTTAACTTAAGATAGCTGGGAATGAGCGTGTAGGCATATTACTCAAAGTTTATCTTACTGCTTAAATATGTGTCTTCCATGACTATTTCTCAGCAGGTTTCTAAGTTTTATCACGGATTTAATGCTCCTTTGAACACATGCCTTGAATCTATGCGCCCAATTGATCTGCAAGATGTTTTGATTTGCACAACACCTCTTATTCAGGAGATTCAGTCAAAGCCAAGGAATAATGGGCTCTGGAATCAAATCAAAGGGACTTCACGGGGCTATGTTAAGCAAGCCCAAGGTCAACATCAACTTGGTCAAGGAAAGAGGGCCAAAATAATTGCAGTCAGAAACTTCATCCCTACAGGAAGTAATTCAAGAGTACCTAGGTGTTTCCATTGTTATAGCCATGCCACTTTAAAAGACAATGCCCAAAGCTTGGCCAAATTCCTTGCCAAGGATAGCAGGACCAAGCTTCAATTGCAAAAGGAAAAACATCTGCTGTAATTCTTAAAGAACTTGAAGAAGAGGGAAACCCAACCATGGAAGTCAATATGGAGAGGGCATCAATTCATTCCACCCTCCATAAGAAAGGCCCAAATCACTAGTTTTCAGTGATTCAAACACCAGCAGAATATGAGGGTAAGTCCTTTAAAATTTTGATTGACTGTGGAAGCACACACTCTTTCATGTCACCAAAGTGTGCCAAGAAATTAGATATAGACACAATACCTACATCTAGGTTACTTGTGGAACTTGTTAATGGAAAAGAAATCCTATCTACTCAGCAAACTTGCAAAGTGACATTTAGCTTGGGAAGCAATCTCTCTGAAATGGGATTTAGGATCATGAATTCAAGGGCCTACGAATGTCTATTGGGTATGGACTGGCTAATCCCCAATGACGCACATATTCAGTGCAGAAAAGGCTAGGTGACTTTTCAAAACCTAAAGGGCAAAACAGTGATGATCCAAGGTGAGGCAGGAAAACCCAAGGTTCAACTAGCCAAATAATCTCGCATAATAAAAGGTTTAAGAAAAGGATTACCTATGTTTCTCATAAAATTAAATAAGGTTGAGCATAATAAACAAGACGAGAGAAAGCCATATTGGCTAAAGGAATATGATGACATCTTTTTAGAAGAGCTGATTGAATTATCACCTCGAAGAGAAGTCAATCACGAGATCATACCTGAATTGGGAGCCGCTCCAATCGCTAGGAGTCCGTATAAAATATCTATCCTTGAATCAATTGAGCTGAAAGAGCAACTCAAGCAGTTACTGCATCAAGGATACATCAAACCTAGTAATTCGCCATGGGGAGCCCCAGTACTATTTCAAAAGAAAAAGGATGGAACTCTCCACCTTTTCATTGATTACCAAGGTCTAAACCAAGTAATAATCAAGAATAAATATCCGATCCTAAGAATAGACGAGCTACTTGATAGGCTGCAAGGGGTGAGAATCTTTTCCAAGATTGATCTCCGATCTGGTTATTACCAAATAAGAATCAAGGAAAAAGATATCCCCAAAACTGCCTTCAATACCAGACATGGTCATTTTGAATTTCTTGTAATGTCTTTTGGTCTAACCAATGACCCTATTACATTTAATAGATTAATGCATGACATTTTTCGACCTTATCTTGATGAGTTTGTGCTAATCTTCTTTGATGACATCCTAACATACTCCAAGAGAGATGAAGATCATGAGCTGCGATTGTGCATTGTGCTGGACACAATGAGGATGCACAAGCTCTATGCGAAGAAAAAGAAGTGTGCCTTTTTCAAAAGACAGATGGAATATCTCGAATTCATAGTATCTGCTAAAGGAATCTCTGTAGATTTAGCCAAAGTTAGAGATGTTCAAGAGTGGCAACCTCCAATGACAATTAAGAAAGTGAGAAGTGTCTTAGGATTGACTAGATGGTATAGAATTTTCATAAAAAATTATGCCCTAATAGCTACACCTCTCACTGATTTGCTAAAAAAGCAAGCTGCTATTATGTGGATGTCCATTGAGCAAACTAGTTTTGAGTAGCTCAAGAAAAGTTTGGTAACATCACCCATTTTAAAGCTAGGTGACCTAAGTCAAGAGTTTGAAGTCATAACAGACGCAAGTTCTCTTGCACTAGGTTGTGTGCTTATGAAGCAAGGTCATCCAATAGTCTATTCCTCAAGGAAACTGAAAATTCATGAGGGGAATTACGCCACCCATAATCTTGAGCTGTTATCTATGATCCATGATCTCAAATTGTGGCGACACTATTTACTTGGAAGCAAATTTACTTTGGTCACCGACCACAAAAGTCTCAAATGGATCTTTACTCAACCAGACCTCAACATGAGGCAACGTCGGTGGATTGAAGTCTTACAAGAATTTTCTTTTGAAATAAAGTTCAGGCCTAGGAAAGAGAATGTGATTGATGATGCATTAAGTTGTAAAGCTTTTTTGAATGCACTTATCATGGAAGAGCTATCTAAAGGAGAGACTTTAGCTACCATGATATCGATGCCTAGTAATCCGGTCATTGAGCTAGCCAAAGAAGAGGTTGACAAGGATCCTAAGTATCAGCTAATGCTTAGAGAAATCCTAGTTAAGGACACTAATCCTAACCTCAGATTCAAATACCAAAATTTCAATGTAGATGATGGACTTGTCTATTTCAGGACAAGGCTCTACATTCCCCTCAGTCAAATGCTGAAATAGAAGATATTATGGGAAGCCCATGACTTCCCGTTCTTAGGACACCATGGCTATGAAAAAACTCTTAATGAAGTTAGGAAAAGTTACTACTAGGAAAGACTAAAGCATGATGTACTCAGATATGTTAGTGAATGCCTAAGTTGCCAGCGGGTGAAAGCTGAGCGTGTCAAAATTCCAGGCAAGCTCTAGCCACTTGACATTCCACAAATGAAATGGGAGTTCATCAGTATGGATTTTGTAGTTGGCTTACCTTCTGTTCAAGGAGGGTATAACTCAATCATGGTGATTGTGGATATGTTGACAAAGGTCACTCATCTTATCCCAGTCAAGACCAACTACAAAGCTTCAGATATTGCATGATTGTTTGTGAAAGAAATCTTTAGGCTTCATGGATTTCCGTCACATTTCAAAAGAAGCCTATTTGAAGCAATTGGAACCTAGCTTTGCTTTATCACAGCTTACCATCCCCAAACTGATGGTCAAACAGAGCGGTTTAATCACGTCATTGAAGATATACTGAGAGATTATTGTTTCAGAGAATCGACAAGATGGATATAGTATTTGCCCTTAGTAGAATTACAATGTGTCATATCACCAGAGTATTCAAATGACTCCATTTCAAGCATTTTATGGGCAAGATTGTTTGATGCCACTGAATTTCTCTGATCCAACACTAAAGGTTGAGGCTTCTAAGAAAATGCTAGAAGACATGGATGATTAAGTCAAAACTATCAGACAAGACATCCAAGCTACCAAAGATCACCAGAAAGCTTATGTTGATCTAGGACGGTAAGAGCATATCTTCCAAGACGGAGACATGGTTTTCATCCATGTACGCCCAAAGAAGGGTTCTCTATCATTTGGGAAAGTTCAAAAAGGTGAGTCCAAGGTATTGTGGACCATATAAGGTTCTCAAATGCCTAAGAGCTAATGCCTGCAAAATGCTTACAAACTGCAACTTCCTGATCATATGAAAGTCCACAATGTATTTCACGTTAGTCTTCTGAAAGCTTATGTAGCAAATCAAGATCATATTCTTGGTGACCAGCAAATTGTAATGCCTAGTCAAGGAGACCTTGAAATCCAACCTAATAAGATCCTAGATGTAAAAGAGAAACCTGTGAGAAACAAAACCATTAGAGAGTATCCTATCCAGTGGAAAGATTGTCCTGAGGAAGATGCCACTTGGATAGAAGAGACAACTCTAGAAAAATAGTTTCCCCAGTTCTTTTCGAGATGAGGACCTCTCGATTCCTCTAAGAAGGAGAGGATGTAATATTCCCACCATAACACTTCATATCAAGAAACAAATTCAGGCTTGAAATGTCTTAAAAATTACTCGTTGAGTTATCACATAAGTGACCACAAGTAGTATCAAGTCTCGCATTAAATCAATTCTACAATTTGATAGGAGAATATGCTCAATACATACCTCAAGAAGGGAAGGCTCAATACATACCTCAAGAGGAAGAAACAATGATTGCCATGAAATCTTGAGCTAAAGCTTTGAATCATGGCTGAAACAAAGGATGAAGAAACTCCTCAAATGGTTGTCTATGATATCAATTAAAAGATAAACTCTAAGTGGAAGCACACAAGCAAAAGCCACAACTAAGAAAAAGCTATGGCGAATGAAGTTAGAGAGGAAGAGAGAGAGACATTCTATGTGAGAATTCCAATAGTCACAATCTGTGATAGGCCTTTCCTTATTCAATAATCTCACTAAAAGAATAAAGAATAAAGTGAAAGTGATGGGCACCTATCACCTGTAGTATATAGGTGTATAGCCACGATGTGTGAAGTGAATACATGGTAGCATAGCACATGTGCTTTTAATCCCAACACTTTATATATGTGTAGTTATGTATGGTACACTTCTCTCCATACCTTATTGTTGAAACTTCAACCTCAATTGCTCATATGTATGTGTGTAACCAACATTACCTATAGTTGTATCTAGTTGTACTCATGTGTGGGACATTAAATAAGTCGGTGTTGACCTAACCACAGTTAGATCATGGCTAGTAGTAACCTGGTTAATGGTAACCTAGTTGTACTATCTCTTTCATGTTAGTAGAGATTGAATAATGAAGATGAATGAGATGAGCTGACTTCTCACTCTTTAGCTCCACTCTGTCTCTCTTATCTTTAAACATGGTATCAGAGCCAACATGAATGGGCTCTCTGGAGCATGGCATTGAAGGAGTCTGGATCTAGAGCTTGAAGATAAGAGTCTTTGCTCAAGAAGAAAGGCTGCCATTGTTCATGTCAAGGTATGCATCAGGGTTTATGCTTTGTGCTTATGCAAGAGCTTGTTGTGGCTTGTTTGGGAGCTTCGTAAGGCTTCATTGAGCACTTGTGAGTGGCCATTCGACATCAAAGACATCACATCTGAAAAAGAACATCAAAGGAGATTGTGCCTGCAACTCATTTTTTTGCAAAAGCCATATCTTACTACAAAAATGGATTTTGGAGGAATAGGCCACAATTGTTGACCATTTCAATGTGTCTACAACTTTGCATAAGAAAGTTGTTTCAAATTCTTCATAGATTTTGAGATATTTAGCATAGACCTATACAGACTGGCTATTTACTGCAGTAAACAACAAGTGGTTCCAAGGCATTGGTGGCTTTCATCCTAACAATGTATATAGCCTTATTCTTATGCATTTGATCATAGTTCTGGAGTATCAAATGATCAACTTTTGAAGGTTTTAACAGACTGAAAATCTATCTTGAACTATGGACATCAAGTATCTATTACTTCTTGAAGCAATCTATGACATTGGATAGTATCTATGGACCCTAATTATGGGCATATGTACGTTGGATGTTGTATGAATTGAAAAGAGCATTGAATACTGACTTTTGGACCTAAAAACAACTGCATTGACATGATTATTGGTTGTACATGAACAATACATGAGTTATATGACATTGGTTCTTAAAGACAAGGCATGTATAAATGGCGGTATGATCATGTATTGGTCTCTACATGTGCTGGCATATGTATGATATGATTTGGGAAGCTTTTAAGCTTGGATTTCCCTTTTTTTGGTTGCATATTGGCTAAATGTTATCAGCCAGGAAGATATTTATCATTTGTACATGCTATTCATGTACTACACTGTGCCCAAAGGTCATATATGGACTCATGTATATAGCGGCAAATGCCTAGGATGTTTTGGGGCATGTTTGGCACATAAATATATTTGTTTTGACTAAGAAAAGGCTATTGGTCATTTACTAGTTACTAATTGTAGACTATATGTTTCTCTACTATCAGTAAGATTGAATGTACACAAAGTATGCAGCAACTACATGCTTTGATGTACATGCATGCAGTGCCACTTGATTGTGGATATATCTGACATGTTTGTGGGTTGAAATATTGTGATTTCAGCAAGGATTTTGTTGCAAAAAATTGTCATAAAAGTTGAAGGTTGAAATTGGTTAGTAAGACATCTTGGTTGCCGGGCATTGATTAAAAATTGTCTGCTGTAGTATGGAAAATGCTCAGGGCATTGATAACATCACCAAATTGTTGCTGATAAGCTTGATAACAAGAACTTTGCACTATGGAAGTTCAGGATGTAGAATTTTTTGGGATTTATGCACGGGGACTAAAGCTGAACTCGAATTACCTGAATGGAATCCAACATAAGATCAATGACAGTGGTCGAAAAGAGCTAGCAAAGTACTACATTGGTTCTCTTTGTGCATTTTTGACTATGCATATTACTAGTTATCGTTCCCCGAAAGATGCTTGGGATACACTCATGAAAAATTATGGTAATGTCACACATGCAAGGAAGATATAGCTTAAGTAGCAATTTAATAATATATCCAGAAATGGCAAGAGCATTCAAGCATACACGATGGAGATAAAGACCATAGCTGACCAGTTGGCTACTATTGGGTCTAGTGTTTCAAAGGATGATATGATTGCAGTGACATTGAATCGGCTTGGCAAGGAGTACAATGCATTTGATACTTCTATTTCTGTAAGAGCAGAACCCTCTGATTGGGATGAACTGCTTGCATTACTACTGCATGAAGAAGTAAAGCTTGGTCTTAACATAGGTTCCAATTCATCTCAAGGCAGAGCTCCGGTAAGTTACTCATGAATATATGTATGCATCATGTGGGTTCAAAATAAGGTATTTTTAAAATACCATTTTTATACATTTTTTACATATAAAAGGGTATAATATAAAGGGGTTATTTATAGATTGAATAGAAAAGGGTAATGTTTTATTCAAGAAAAAATCATAGATAAGGATATTTATAAATAGACCTTGAACGCACGTGATATAGAGGATATACATATAGTAACTTCCCCAAGAGGCAAAGACATTGTTATCTACTCTAGTCAGCATGGTAGAGGCCATGATTCTTTTCGAGGTCAAGGAGACACTCAAAATACCTATGGACAGCAGTAGCAAAATGCATGGAATAGCTCGAATATGCAAGGCCATCGAGGATCTGACAGCTTTGCATGTAGGGGGAGATCACCTAGAGGCAGAGGTGGTGGATCTTGATAGTCAAATAATGAGCAGTCTAACATGGAAAAAGTCTACCATTATTGTGGAAGATATGGGCATATTGCCAAATATTGTCATCAGAAGCAAGTAGACATGAAAGAAAAAGGCAGACAACATGGAAATTATGCATCTTCTAGTGGTGCTCAGGATGATCAGGGAGATAGGTTGTTTGCTATGCAGCATGTATCAAAGAATGTGCCTAAGCAAGGTAGAGATGAGAAATGGCACATAGATTCAGGGGCCTCTAATCATATGACACCCCATGGAGAATGGTTTGATGAGTTGGTTGTAGGCTCTCATGGATACGTCTGCACTAGGGATAATACGCAACATGATATTTAGCATACATGTGTGGTCCCGTTGCTTATGCATGACAACACAGCAAGAAAACGATTCTACATGATATGCTTCATGTACCATCAATCACTAAACATATTTTGTTAGTTGGAGAAAAATATGAAAGTAAGATTCAATAAGGATGGATGGTTTATCGAGGAATGTGGTAATGGCTGCAAGTTGATTGCTAAATGCAGAAGGGATGGTAGAATGTTTATGTTGGATGCATCTATTCCGGAATTGAAGGCATCCATGTTTGCCCAGGATGATGGATTTGTACGGGATGTTGAAATTTGGCATAAACATATTGGCCATGTAAATGTTCAGAAGTTGAAATCTATGCAGCAAAAGAGGTTGTACTTGGATTACCTAGGTTCAAATACAATGATCTTGGACATGTATGCTCTGCTTGTCAGTTCAGGAAACAAGCAAGGTTTCCTTTTATGAGACATGTCAGGAATAGTTCTCGTCCATTGCAATTAGTACACTCAGATGTATGGGGTTTGTCTCATAATGCTTCTTTTGGTAGTGCTCATATTATGTCTCTTTCATTGATGATTTCAGTAGATACACATGGTTGTACATAATGAAACACAAAGATGAGGTGTTTGATGCTTTTGAAGACTTCAAAAAGCATGTTGAAAATGAACTGGGTTGTTATATCTCATGTTTAAGATCAGATGGAGACGAAGAATATGTATCTAGAGAGTTGGATAGGTATCTTACCAAATATGGTATAAAAAGATAGCTTACTTATAGTTATACACCACAACAAAATGGTGTAGTAGAGAGGAAAAATCATATGCTTATGGAATCGGCAAGGGCAATGCTTAATGAAAAGAGTTTACCAAATGCTTATTGGGTTGAAGCAATGGTTACTAATGTTTATGTGTTGAATAGAACTCCTAGAGCCAGGATTCATGATGTAACTCCTTATGAGAAGTTGTATGGGCACAAGCCTGACATTAAGCATCTTAAGGTGTTTGGTTGCATTGCTTACGTGCATGTTCCTGATGAAAAGAGGAAGAAATTGGATCCAAAAGTTGTCAAGAGTGTTTTTCTGGGTTATGCACAAGAAAGGAAGGCTTACAAATGTTATGTATTGTCTACTCATGAGACCTTGATCTCAGTAGAGATGTAGTTTTTGACGAGCTAGCTTCATGGTATGGTAATCCTACTATAGTGTTTTTTGATGGATCATCCACAACACTACTAATGCTGAAAATTCTTCTTCAGTGAGTACTTCTCTAAGTGGTTCTACAGGTGATGCTTCATCTACAGTTAGTCCTTTGATAGGATGAGTGCGTAATCATACTCCCACATCCACTAACACGGATATGTCAGTGAGGGGGAGATTGGATAAAGGAAAGGAAAAGATGTTTGATGATGTGACTAGTTTGCTTACAGTAGGATATGAGTCATGTGGCAATAACAGTTTGGACAGTGAGTTGGGAATACCTTTAGTTATGATGCCTAGTGTAAGACATAGCAGGTATGTGCTGCCTCATGAGAGGCAAGCTCAAAGTAAACCGCAGTTAAGAAGGTCTAAAAGAGTTAGAAAACCAATTGACAGGTTGACATATATAGTGGATATTTAGCCTGCCGTCATTATGCTTACATGACTAGAGTAACAGGTTTCAAAGAACCTATGAAGTTTGATAATGCAGTTTTGTAGATGAGAATTAGTGTGCTGCCATGGATGAAGAATATGCAGCACACTGGCTGAAGATGAAACATGGAATTTGATCAAGTTACTTAAATGCAAAGTACCCATTGGTTGCAAATGAGTCTACAAAGTAAAATGCAAGTCAGATGGTTCACTAACAGTATAAAGCCATGCTGGTTGCAAAGGGATATGCACAACAGTATGGCTTGGATCATGAAGAGAATTTCAATCCAGTTTTGCCAAGATGGCAACAGTGAGAATGGTCATTGCATTAGCAACATCTAAGGGCTGGAAATTATGGTATATGGATGTTAAAAATGCTTTTTTGAATGGTGAATTTCTTGAAGAAGTGTATATGGAGCAGTGTGAAGGCCGTGTTCATCTTGATTTTTCAACATATATGTATAAGCTTAAAAAAACTTTATATGGGCTAAAATAGGCACCGAGAGCATGGAATGCTCGGATAAGAAGTTATTTACAGTAGCATGGATTTTAGATAGCTCATGCAGATCACAGTCTATTCACGAAGAAGACATATCATGGTTATGTTTTTTTGGTGGTTTATGTAGATGATCTTATCATCACTGGAGATGATGATCAAGGAATTGCTGAAATTAAATCATTGCTAGAGGCTAAATTTAAAGTTAAAGATCTTGGAGAGCTAAATTATTTTCTTGGGATTGAAGTTATACCTATACCACAAGGTATATGGCTATTGCAAAAATAGTATGCTCATGATATGTTGCAGAAGTATGGCATGACGGAGTATAAAGCTATGGAGACACCCTTGGATCAAAATGTCAAGCTGGCAATTGATGTTGGGACTAAAATAGAGAATGTAACTATGTATAAATAAATGGTGGGTAGCTTGATCTACCTTACTATCACTCGTCTTGACTTGAGTTATGCAGTGGGGTTGATCAGTCAATTCATGTAGAAGCCTTGTAAGCCACATCTAGATGTAGTTGGGAGGATTATGCGGTATGCGAAGAATACTGTGGATTATGGGCTATTTTATGAGTATGGGAAATCCATTGACTTGATAGGTTACATTGATGCTAATTGGGCTAGTTGTGCCTATGATAGGAGGTCAACCAATGGTTATACATTTGGTTTGGGTAGCACTATGATCAGTTGTAATAAGAAATAGCCTACCGTTGCTTTATCTAGCATGGAAGCGGAATATAGGGGTGCAATATTAGCGGCATGTGAAGCAGTTTGGTTGATGAAACTGTTGAATGACTTGGGGGTACAACTGGACAACAAAGTTAGAAATGGTACTTGCAAGGAAGATTGACTTGTTGCATGTGAAGATTGAAGACCAGGTAGTAGATATCTTTACCAAATCACTTTGTAAAAGAGAATTTTATCTAGAGAGCTACTTGAAGTTCAACAGTTAGTTTGAGATTGAGGGGGAGTGTTGAGACTTCAAGCTCAACTACTCATATGTATGTGTGTGTGACTGACATTACCTACAACTGTGCCTAGTTGTACTCATGTGTGGGACATTAAATAAGTTGGTGTTGACCTAACCACAGTTAGTCATGGTTAGTGGTAACCTAGTTGTACTATCTCTTTCATGCTAGTAGAGATTGAATAATGAAGATGAATGAGATGAGCTGAGTGCTCACTCTTTGGCTCCACTTTATCTCTCTTATCTTTGAACACTTACATCCATATTCTCATACCATAAAAGCTCTAACACATAGAGTACTTTCA
Organism: Lygodium microphyllum; assembly: GCF_053477565.2. Lineage (NCBI taxonomy): Eukaryota > Viridiplantae > Streptophyta > Polypodiopsida > Schizaeales > Lygodiaceae > Lygodium > Lygodium microphyllum. Next base: position 11,540,508 of record NC_141154.1, read on the forward strand.
CATACACAAGTACTAAGTTTCTCGTCAAAGTTCACTTTTATGTATATCCTCTACATCACATGTGTTCAAGGACTATCTATAAATACCCATATCTGTGAATTAAATAGAAACCTTTTTTATTCAATCTCTAAATAATACCTTTATATGATACCCTTTTGGATGTAAAAAATTGTATAAAAATGGTATATAAAAGGTACCTTATTTTGAGCCCACATGATACACATATATATTCATGAGTGAACCTGTTGAGCGGAGCTTGCATTCTCAACATCCTTTCTTAAGCGAGGTGTTTATTTACCTTGTCATCCCCATCAAATATAACATTACACAACCACAAATGCTAACTCTCAACAGTCACCAAATGCTATATTGAAATGTTAGAGGATGCTAACAAGTTACTAGTTATCTAGTTGGCGTATATATGCTTCATGTGTGTATAACAATGTTTGTTTGAGCACCACTTGCTCGGATTCAAAGGTAAGCTCACTACATTTATATGTAGGAGATTTGTGCACGACTATGTGTGAAAAGTATCCATAGCTCTCATCTTGAAACTCTTGAAGCAATAAGTGGTTATGAGTCTTGGCACTTTGTTTGTAAGAGTAGTGACATTTTGGGTCTTGAGTGCTTGTGCACTCCAAAACGAGTGATGGAGTAGGAGTTCATCTCTAAAATGGCACTCGTGATTATTTTAGGTTTAGAAAGCTATATGTGCATTGGTTAAGAGTAGGAGAAGTTTATTTTGATCATAAAATGTCTGAGCCACTTAAGTCCACTTGGACGTCCAACTTGGACAAGTGTCCACTCATACTCTATCAAGGGTTGATATGATTGTTTTTTTAAAAATGTTTTTAATTGGGAAGTTTTTGAGAGAGTGTTGGATAGTTTTGAGTAGGCTTGAGAAGCTCATGATGTTTTTCAATAGAGATATGATGTACTAAAAGGTTATGTTGAGTGTCTGATAGGTTCTGATTGGTTCTATTTGGCTTATGTTTTGTTCTAATTTATTTTTCTATAAGAGGTTGAAATGATTATTGATGGAGATTAAGAGTTTTGGAAGCGTATTGAATGATTCTTGATGGTTTTGAATGGTTTTAGTTGAGTTGAATGCTTTCTAATGACCTTTTGTATGGTACTGTAGACCTTTTGTAGAGTCTCTATCTCTATTCTATTTTTGTTCTATATGCCTCTATAAGTGTTTTGTGGGATGAATGTGTAGCTTGGGAAAATTTTTTAGTCTTGGAAAGAGATAGATACAAGTTCAAAATAGCTCAAAGAAGTGGAAGAAGTAGCTACTGAAGACTCATGAAGTGACAATAACATTGTTGAGCTACGAAAGGACATTGTAGTGGCTCTGGCGACTCTTCATATTAAATATACCTCTTAGGAGGGATATATACCACCAAAGAGGATTATGTATGTTTATTATTCATTATTCCAATGTAGTATTGTGAGAGAGCATATGTGTGAGATAGAGAGAGATTATGAGGGATAGCCAATTTTCTATGAGAAACATTGTATCTACATGAGAAATAAACTATGAAGACTATGAAGATGATAAAAGATGAATACCATGTGATGATTTCTATTCAAAGTTGATCCTTTTTTTTTGTGATTGTGATTCTTTTGATAGTTTATATGAAGAATATGAAGAATTTATTGAAGTTTTGTTGTGATAAATCCGTGGGAGAATTGCTATATGATGTTGCATAAAGATTTGAGAAAATTGGTGTTGTTTTTCTTATTGTGGTTGATTAAACTATGAAGAACATGCTTGTTGGTGATACAAGATAGATTTTCTTGTAGTAAATTCCCCATTTTTCTTTGTGTTCCTCTTGGGGTTGGAATGAGAATGTACACATGCAGGGAAAAATTCCATCAATAAGCACTAACAAAGGCTGAAAATGGAAGAAGTGGCATTATTGAAGAGGAATAAAAGTAATGGAAAATTGGAGAATCATTGCAACTATTGAAGAATTGGAGATTTTCATGACCAAAGCCACTTTTTACAAGGAGTGCGTCCCTTAGTGGTGGCAGAAGCATGTCATTATATTGATGTAGGCTCTATGTGATAGACTGATCCCAATGTTTTCCGAAGCTACAGAAAGTGGTATCACAATAGTCAATTGGTTTTCACAAATTTGAAAAGCAAAGTAAAAATGGATAGAATTACAATCCCTAGAAGATTCAACTTTCATTGAATAATTTCCAGACATCATCAAGTGGGAGATTGTGAAGAAGCTTTAGGATTTGTACTCAGTCGAAGTTCACAAGAACAAGAAGGAAAAGAGTTGAAATTTGTTCGTAAATGCTCAATAGAAAGATACATGGAATGCTTGGTGCACTGAAAACCTTCTATTTGTCCAATTGGCAACCCATTGAAAGTTAGTAGACATAGTATTCTTCACAACCTATGCTATTGGAACCCTCAAAGTTGGTATTATCAAGACAATGGCACTATGGTGATCCTTAAAATAATGAATTTTAATACATTTAAAATTGAATATCTTCTCCTCTCTAGTGGAATGAAAGCCAAATTTGGAGATGTTGAGAAGAAGGAAGTAGAATAAATATTGGCAAGAGAGTCCTCTAGATACTGAAGCCCTTCTGATTCTGTTTTGTTGAGTACAAACAAAATAGGTGGAGCTAATTTCCTTATGAATGATGCAATCAAGAGGCAAGCACTAGAATGAGTCCAAAGGTATATGAGAAGAGAGAAGAAAAAAATCAAAGCTAAGAACAAGCTAGTAGCAGAAGCCTCCTTTGACACCCTTGCAACACTCTTTACAGAAGTCCCCATGGCGACTCAAGGTCCCCTTGCGAGTCAAATGCATCCTAGAAATATTGATGACATGCCAAAGAATGTAGTCTCGTTACCCATCTTGAAGGGAGAGTACAATGAGGACCCTAATCTTCATGTAGCTAAGTTCATAGTAGCGTGTGTAGCCAACAATGCCAAAACCCCCGAGCATTGGTTGGCAATATTCCCTGCCACTTTCAAAGGTGCGGCATTTCAATGGTATGAGAGATAAGTAGCAAAACCTTTTGGCACATGGGAAAACTTGAAGTCGGCCTTCCTTTGCTAAATTTAGGCATGAAGGTTTTGAAGAGGTGATGTGAGAGAAGTTTATGAACTTAAGTCAGTAGCCCTCTTGATGAATGGGTGGAAGTATATGTCTCTAGAATGGAATCCATACTGAAGAGATGGACCAACCATCATTTGGATGAAGGCATCCAAAAGGGAGTTTTTCTTAGAGGCCTACAATTAGAATTTCATAATTTTGTAGAGTTGAGAAGACTAGTCAACCTGCAAGATGTAATGGAAGGTGCAATATTGTATGATGAAGTTGAAGCAAGCTATCAATGACCTAAAAAAAGAAGCCTTACCTCCTCCCATGCTAGGAATGGTGTTTACCCACCGAATGCAGTCCCAAGAATTGTTTCCTATCCCTACCCTCAGATGCAAATAGTGCCACAGTACAATGCACAAAATCTAGAGTGGTTACACATAATAGCACCTCAAATTATGGTTCAACTGCAACAACATTGGCCTCAAACAGTTTCCCCAATGGCCATTCAACAATAGTGGAACCCTATCAACTGGAGCCAACAACCACCCATCTCAACAGGAGCTGTGAATCAGAATCAGAACGATAGAGGACCCTTAAGATCAACCCAACTAGTCTATGCAGTGATTACGGAGGCTTTCCAAAATCCTACTATGACTACTCTAGGAGGAGAAAATTTGAAGGACTATTTGTTCAATTTAGTTGTAAGCATCAAGAAACAACTGTGATAGATCTAATTATAAAATAACTACAAAGATTGAAGGTGAATACTATCAACATGCTAGTCCTGCAAGAGATGGAAGAGATGTGATGCGATCTAATACATGGTGTAGAAAGTGCCATCAAGAAGGACATTTAGCTAAATGTACCTGAAAACTAACTATCGTTGGAACCTTCTATTTGTATTGTTTAAGGAACATCATTCAAAGGGTACCTGCTCTCTAGAAGGAGATGCATAAAAGAAGGAAGAAAGATGAAGAAGCAAGATTCAACTTGTTGAAATCCAAGATGACCACCCAAGATATCGGACCAAAGCCAAGAGAGTTTGGTCCTGATTTTGGTCCAAGGATCTCAAAGTTACAGAGGATGACAATCTCGTGGTGGCTAGAGATCAGAAGTCAAGTGCTATAGAAAAGAGACATATCTCACCAAATTGTATAAACCCTAGAAGGTCCATGGACTACAAACCCTTATGCAGTAGACCCAAAGAAAAATCCCACACTGCAAAAGACTATTCCAATCCAACTCTTTTGAAAGCTAGCACCATTGATATCCAATAGAAGATCTAAGTACCTACCTCCAACTTGGTGGAATTAGAAGTTGTTGCAATAACATGTGCCAAGAATGGAGAATCCATAATTCCAAAAGAGAACTTTTCCTCTACCAGAATAGTGAAGTTCAATCTTTTGAAAGAGAAATAGAATAATATAGGATAGAACAATACAATGCAGAGCAGTCTAGTAGTATAGAGGGATACAAAGACACTTGCATAGATAGGACCAAAGGTCAAGGAGATAGAGGATGTAAAAGTACCCCTAGTGATATAATAAGTGTAGGTGTTGCCATGGCTAGAAAAAATAGGAAAAATAAAAGTGGGTGTTCCCCCATTCCCTACCCGATTGGAGAAGCTAGTGGATCCTATCAAAGAGTATGACTTGGTTAAAGACCTAAACACCTTCAAACCAAACCTAACATTCCAATAGTTGCTAATGTTGTCTCCTAGTTGTCGAAAGAAATTTAAAAGCATACTAGCAAGAAAATGTGGCCTAAGGATTGCTTCTATGGCTGCCCCTAAGTCCAATAAAGCCCTAGAGTCTGTGAAAGAAGTGGACATTGCTAACACCTTCTTGGATCCTGGTACTCCAAAGATTAGCATTTGGATTGAAGGATGTTTTATAGCAAATGCATTGATTGATAGAGATTCATCAGTTAATATAATTATGTATGTGACAATGAAGGATTTAGGGTTACAAGCTATGCAGCCTACACAATAGCTAATAAGACGGGTAGACCAAAGTCGAATTAAGCCTTTAGGCATTCTCCCATATGTGAAGACAACTCTCACAAGAGAGACTTCGCTAACATGTTTGGTAGTAAAAACTAATTTCTACAAGACCTTATAGCCTCTACTTCTAGGAAGACCATGGCTTTTTGAAGCAAGAGCATGGACGAATTGGTTCAAGGAAACCCTAACCCTAGGTAGAGGACATCACAAAGTGGTATTGAAGTTGTACAACTTACAAAAAGTTAATGGATCCACCTCCATTGAAGTCTTAATGGACTCCCCCAATGAAGTTACAAATGGTACATCAATAGACAAAGAGGTTGTCAAACAGATCTTTCCCAAGAAAATAGAGATGCAGTCCCTAACAGTGGGCATTGTAAGCCAACTCCTGAAAGAAGCGAGGTCCTTGTGGATGGTGGGTGAATACGTGCTGCCTAACCCAAGATTAGACTTTTGAAATCACCTCCGATAGTGAGATAGAGGCTTGGATGTATTGTTCTTTCTATTACATGGCCATAACACAGTCAGAGACAAAAGCATAGAATAGAGACTGACACAGGAGTAGAGCCAAATGAAGAAGCAAAAGTAGAGGATACAACAGAGAATCTATTCTTCTCTTATAGAGCCCCTACCGATGCACAGAGACAGAGTCCGTAGAGGACAATGATGATAGTGCAAAAGACGATTATGAAATCAAATAATTGGATGAATCTATCCAACTTGAAGAGAATACAAATGAGGATGTTCCAAAGGCTACAAAAGCTAAAGATCCCATGCTGCTGGACAGAATGACTCTGGTACCCTTTGGATTAGTAAATGAATTGCATCATATGAAAAACCTCCATAAGAAATGGATTAAGAAAAATAAGCCTTCTTTCAATAATACTCTTATCACCCTAATCTACGCTTCTTAAGAGAGGATGATGACGATGTACCTTGCCAATAAATACAATCCTACTGCCCAAGTAGAACTCGAAAGGTTTTTGTTGTGTGACATTCTTAGAGGCATCCTTAGAAGATGAGTCCTTGAGCCAAGAGGTAACTTATTCCCAAACTAAATGTGAAACAATCCTAATACCATTTCAGCATCCCAAGGAGCAAGCCTTGTCCTCATGGAAAGAAAAATTTGCTTCTAGTAGAGCATCAGAAGATGAGACCACTCTCTTGAAGAAGCCAGTTCTATATCCAGAAGCAGACCACCATGGGACCTTCATTCACAAAGTGAAAAGTGAAAAGTAGTTAACTTTCCTGGATGCTAATAGCACTGAACGTCATCTGAAGGTGGGTAGTAGCCTACCAAAAGAGGAGCTATTGATCTTGCATTACCTATTGAAGGAGAACTTGGACATGTTTGTATGGCCATATAAAGATTTGAAGAAGATTGATCCCACAGTGTGTCAACATCACATAGAGCCTGATGCTAGACCTATGAGGCAAAGATAGAGACATATGAATCCAAATTACTCTACTCTACTAAAAGGAGAATTATTGAAGCTCCTTAAAGCTGAGTTTATCTATTTATTGGCCAATAGTGAATGGGTTTTACCCATTGTGGTGGTACCCAAGAAGAACGGAAAGCTAGAATATGTGTGGACTTCCGAAAGTTAAATTCCAAGACAAAGAAGGATCATTTTCCCATTCCTTTCACAAACCAATTATTGGACACAATAGTAGGCCATGAGCTCCATTCCCTATTGGATGGATTCAGTGGATAAACCAAGTGCAGATAATAGAATAAGTTCAATCCAAAACAACCTTCATAACAGAATGGGGAACCTATGCTTATAGAGTGATGTTGTTTGGGCTCTATAACGCCCTTGCCACCTTTCAAAGAGTGATGATGGCTACATTCCAAAATCACCTGCATGATTTCATTGAGATATACATGGATGACTTTTGTGTCTATAGCCTAATCTATGAGCATTAGGTACACTTGGAGCAGTGCAGACGTCAAGAGTATGGGATTTCTCTCAACCCCAAAAAATGTGTCTTTGGAGTCTCCTTAGGACTTCTTTTAGGCTACATTGTCTCTGCACAAAGGATAGCAACAAACCCTTCCAAGATTGAGAAGATTGCAACTCTAACCACACCAACCAACCTCAAATAGTTCATGGGATTTTTGGGCCATGTGGACTATTACAGATGGTTCATTGCACATTTTGCAAAAAAGGCAGCTAATCCCCTTATATAAGCTCTTGAGGAAAGATATAAAGTTTACATGGACTATTGATTGCGACAAAATCTTCAACACTTTGAAGTAGTGTCTGATTGAAGCACTTATCTTGCAACCTCCTGATTAGAAGAAGGAATTCCATGTGCACACTAATGCATATCTTGAAGGCTTAGGAGTGGTCTTATGTTAAAAAGGCTCCTCAAAGTTAGACCAACCCATTTACTATGCAAGCCATAAGGTCATAGATCGAGAAAGGAACTACATAGTGATGGAGCTCGAATGCCTCACAATGGTGTTTGCCTTGGAGAAATTTTGATACTACCTCCTATCGATGCAATTCAAATTTTATGTGGACCATAAGACACTGTCCTTCTTGATGAATAAGACAGATGTGAAAGGCCAAATCATGAGATGGCTCCTTCTGTTCCAGGAGTTCAACTTTGAAGTGGTTACCAAACTTGGTCGCTCCCATGTCCTAGTTGATCATGTTCCGTGTATCCCTCAGAGCAACAAAGAGGAGCAAGATAACCTAGACCTCCCTAATGCTTCTCTATTTCTAGTCAAGATTGTAACCCCATGGTATGTAGACATAGCCAACCTCTTGGCGACTCAACAGTATCCTCCTGGTATCTCCAACTGTGAGAAAAAGAAGCTTCTATTGGAATCACCTCCCTACACCTTGTTAGGTGGCGCTCTGTACAAGAGAGAAAAAGATGAACTATTGCATAGATGTGTTACAAGAGACAAGATCAGGATAGTTCTAAAAGAATTCCATGACAAACCCTGTGGAGGACACTTTATAGGAGAAACAATAGCCAGAAATGCTATGCTCCAGGCTACTAGTGATCGACCCTCCACAATGATGCTTACGACTACTGCAAACGTTGTGATGCTTATCAAAACTAGTTCTATGCCACTACAATCCATCCTTTCTCTAAAGTTGTTCGAGAAGTGCGGTATCAACTTCATTGACCCCATCAATCCACCAACCAGAAGGAAGCAGAATAGATACATTTTGGTCTATACAAACTATGTGATAAAGTGATGTGAAGCCAAAGCTCTGAAGAGGGATGCTAGCAATAGTGTGGCCCTGTTTCTATACAAGAATATCATCACTTGCCTTGGTATTCCTTTAGAGCTAGTCAATGATAGAGGCACTCACTTTCTCAACAAGATTATGGAAGAGCTGATAGAGCTATACAAGATACACCATTGTAAGTCTACACCTTACTATCCTAGGGCCAACAACTAGGTCAAAGTTACCAATCGCATCCTCTGTTCAATGTTGACTAGGACGATTACTGTACATCACCATGATTTGGATGATGATTGACTTACAGAGGCCCTCTGAGCATACAAAACCTGGCTGTTATAGGATAGACACCCTTCCAAACTAGCGTATGGTACAAAATCCATTTTCCTTTTAGAGCTAGAACTACCTTTCTGTAAAGAATTCCATCTCTTGCACTTGGAATGTCTAGAGACGAGACTCACAAGATGGCTTTATAGTATATGGAGGCAACCCAGGCTCGATGGAAGGCTTACCATGACAGCTTCATCAAGCATGAGGAATTTAAAGAAGGTGATCTAGTCCTAGCCTATGATTCATGATTTAGCAAGTTTCCAAGAAAATTACAACTTTGGATGGGCCTCTATAAGGTACTTGTTGTCAACCCTTCGGCTCTATAGGCAATCAATGCTCTAATGATCCCTTTCTAATTAATGGTTATCACCTCAAGAAGTATTTTTCTCCTTGGGGATTGTGACAATCACAATCGACCAATACCTTTCCTTTTGGGCATCACACTATATTCTTTCTCATGCTACTACTAATAGCCGTCATACTCATCTTGTTGAGGTGGCCTCGTTCTTCTAGCCCCTCACAGTCACCTTCCACCCCTATTTTTCTCCCTTCTCGGCTAATCCAATGGCAAGGATGTTTAAATAGGGGAGAGAGAGATAGGGATGGAGCTAACAGAGAACCATCAGGTTCTTCTTCTTCTCTTTCATTATTCAACACTAGAGTAAATACCCACACTACAAAGAGTAACCTAGTGTAAGTGTAACTAGACTGAATAACTCACTGACTAACTCTAGTCAGGTCACCGACTAGCTAAACCGACTTATTCAATGTAATCACATGCAGACAGCTGCACACTAGCTGTCATAGATGTCAATCATACATAAAGACCGGACAGAAGGGAGAGCTTGACTTCTAACACTCCCCCTCAAGCTCAAGACAGCATCTGCACACCAAGTAGCTGTCTAAAACCACAAAACTTATCTTTACCTAGAGACTTGGTAAAGATATTTGCAACTTGCTCATCAGTCCTCACATGCATGAGATCAACATTTCTTGCAAGAACCATCTCTCGAATGAAGTGGTAGTGTACCTCTATGTGTTTTGTCCTGGCATGGTAAACTGGATTCATGGCCAGGAGTACACTACTGAGATTGTCGCATAACAGTGTCACTGGAGCATGAACCTGTATATCCAAGTCAGCCATAAGCTTGAGCAGCCATGCAATCTCACATGCTGCCAATGCAGCTACTCTGTACTCAGCCTCAGTACTGGATAAAGCAATCGTAGGCTGCTTCTTGCTGCTCCAGCTAATCATGTCGCTACCAAAGCCAAAAGCATAGCCACTCATAGACCGTCTGTCAAATGAGCATCCTACCCAATTTGCATCAGTGTATCCAATCAGTGTCAAGGGCTTATCTCTGACATAGAACAGCCCATAGTCTACAGTGGACTTAACATACCTCATGATGCGTCTAGCTGCATCCAAGTGCGGCTTCCTCGGCTTCTGCATAAATTGGCTTATCAGCCCTACAACATAGCTCAAGTCAGGCCTAGTGATGGTTAAGTAAATCAGACTGCCAACCATTTCCCTCTACATAGTCACATCTTCAACTTCAGCCCCAATTTTCATGTCTAGCTTTACATTCTGATCCAGAGGTGTATCCAGTGGTTTGCATTCAGCCATGCCATACTTCTTAAGCATTTCCATGGCATAGTGCTTCTGCATCAGCCATAAACCATTTTCAGCTGGTACAACTTCAATACCCAAGAAATACTTCAGATCTCCTAGATCTTTCATGTCAAATTCAGATTTCAGCATCCTCATTGCATGCTGAATTCCCATGTCATCATCTCCAGTAATTATCAGGTCATCAACATATGACCAGCACTACCAAGCCACTGTCAGTCTTCTTTGTGAACAGGCTGTGATCAGCCCTGCCAACAACAAATCCAAGGCTCTGGAAGTAGCTACTGATCCTAGCATGCCAGGCTCTCAAAGCCTGCTTCAGCCCATACAGTGCCTTTTTCAGCCTACACACATAATGCTGAAAGTCAGGGTGCTCATACCCTTCCGGCTGAACCATATATACATCCTCTGCTAAATCACCATTGAGGAATGCATTCTTGACATCCATCTGCTGCAATTCCTAGCCTTTTGCAGTAGCCAAGGCAATTACTGTACGTATGGTTGCCATCTTTGCAACCGGGCTGAATGTTTCATCATAATCCAATCCATACTGTTGAGCATATCCTTTAGCAACTAGCCTGGATTTGTATCTTTCCACACTGCCATCAGACTTACATTTGATTTTATAGACCCATTTGCAGCCAATGGTCTTTTTCCCATCAGGTAGTGGCATCAGATCCCAAGTTTGATTTTCAGCCAAGGCATTCATCTCTTCGTCCATAGCATTGCACCAATTTTCATCCTTTACTGCTTCAGCATAAGTACCTAGTTCTTTGATCTCCATCACTTTTGTCATGTAAGCATAGTGCTTTGCAGCATAACCAGTGTATGTAAACCTATCAACAGGTCTCCTGATCCTCTCTGATCTCCTGAGTTGTGGCTCACTCTGAGCTTGCCTCTCATGAGGCGGCACATAACGGCTCTGCCTAGCACCTGGAGTCATAACAGACGGAATCCCTAGTTCGCTGTCTAAGCTGTCACTGCTCGATGACTCATAGCCTGCTGTGAGTGGTCCTGTCACATCCTCAAAAACCTTTTCTTTTCCTTTTCCCTTGTCATTTCTCCCCCTCACTAACATGTCCGTGTCAATGGGGACATAGAATTACAGTTCCGTAAGCGTCCTGACCAAGGACTCACTACGGAAGATACATCTATTGTCTGACCACTCATAGAAGTACTCTCTACAGGAGTATTTTCATCATGATTGATACTAGGTGCTCCATCAGTAGGCACCACAACTAGATTCCCATACCACGATGCTAACTCATCAAAGACTACATCTCTGCTGATGAGTGTCTCATACGTAGAAGGTACATAACACTTGTATGCTTTCCGTTCCTGTGCATATCCCAAAAATACACTCTTCACTGCCTTAGGATCCAATTTCTTCCTCTTCTCATCCAGTATATGCACATACGCAATACATCCAAAGACTTTCAAGTGCCTGATGTCAGGTCTATGACCATACAGTTTCTCATAAGGGGTGACTGCATGTATTCCTGCTGTAGGAGTGCGATTCAGCACATAAACTGCAGTCATTACTGCTTCAGCCCAATAGGCATTAGGCAAACACTTCTCATTTAGCATAGCTCTTGCTGACTCCATTAAGACTCTGTTCTTCCGTTCTGCAACATCATTCTGCTGCGGTGTATAGCTACATGTGAGCTACCTTCTGATCCCATACTTGGCAAGATATCTATCAAATTCTTTGGATACATATTCACCTCCTCCATCTGATCTCAAGCATGATATGTAGCAGCCAAGTTCATTTTCAGCACGTTTTTTAAAGCCTCTAAAGACTTCAAACACCTCATCTTTATGCTTCAAAATGTACAACCAAGTGTACCTGTTGAAATCATCAATAAATGAGACATAGTACCGTGCACCTCCAAAAGACGCATTATGCGACGGTCCCCAGACATCAGAGTGCACCAACTGCAAAGGCGTAGTGTTGTTTTGTACATGTCTCATGAAAGGAAATCGTGCCTGCTTCCCAAATTGACATGCAGGACACACATGCCCAAAGTCATTATACTTGAATTTCGGTAATCCAAGTATGATTGCCTTTTGCTACATGGATTTCAGCTTTTGTACATTTACATGTCCAATTCTCTTGTGCCAAATCTCTACATCTCTGATGGCACTCTCATCATGAGCAAACATAGTTGTTTTAAGTTCAGGAATGGTCGCTTCCAAAGTAAACATCCTGCCATCCCTTCTGCCCTTGGCAATTAGCTTGCAGCCATTTCCATACTCCTCAATGAAACATCCATCCTTGTTAAACCTCACTTGCAGATTCTGTTCTGCCATTTGACCCACAGACAACAAATTCTTCATTATGGTACATGTAAGACATCATATAGGCCTTTCTTCTTGCCATTAGGCATCATCAATGGAACAATCCCTTTATGCTTTATGTCATGTTGGGTGTCATCACCAGTACATACATGACCATGTATACCTGCAACCATCTCATCAAACCACTCTCCATGTGGAGTCATGTGGTTTGACGCACTAGAGTCAATGTACCACCTGTCATCTTTGTTCTGCCTTGATGCAGACTTGGACACATGCTGCATGGCAAAGAGTCTATCAACCTGATCATCCTGACCACCACTAGAGGATGCATAATGCCCATGCTGTTTCCCTTTTTCCTTCATGTCATTCTGCTTTTTGTAACATTCCTTTGCTATGTGCACATACTTGCCACAATAATGGCAATCTTTGTCCCTGTTGGACTCATCAAAAGACTGCCAAGATCCAGATCCACCTCCTCTTCCTTGAGGTGATCTCCCCCTGCCTCTAAAACCACCAGATCCTTGCTGGCCCTGTGTATTGGCACCATGCCAATTTCCCTACTTCTGATGCTGCTGTCCATAGGCATTACGAGTGTCTCCACGACCTCGATATGAACCACGGCCTCTGCCTCCTCTGCCATGCTGGCTAGAGTATAACACAGTGTCTCTGCTCTGAGAGGCACTGGAACCTGTATTTAGGCCAAGTTTGACCTCCTCATGCAGCAACAATGCAACCAGTTCTTCCCAGTCAGGGGGATCTGCTCTAACTGAGATGGAAGTGTCAAATGCTTTGTATTCTTTCGCTAAACCATTCAATGCAACAGCAATCATATCATCTTTTGATACCCTTGAACCAATGGTAGCTAACTGATCAGCTATGGTCTTGATCTCCGTGGTATACACCTGGATGCTCCTGCCATTTCTAAACATATTATTGAACTGCTGTTTCAACTGGATCTTTCGTGCATGTGTCATGGTTCCATAATTTCTCATCAGTATATCCCAAGCATCCTTCGGAGACTCACAGCTAGTGATCTGAATAGCCATAGCATCAGATATACATAGTGAAAACCAATGCAGTACCTTACATGCTCTTTCAGTCCATAACCTATGAGCTCTCTTCTGTTCATTTGTTGCATTTGCTTCATGCAATTTAGGAGCTGCTTCATCTCCTGTGCATAAGTCCCAATATCCTCTGCCAACCAGAAAATTTTTCATTTTGAATTTCCATAATGCAAAGTTTTTGTTGTCTAGCTTTTCTCCAACTATTTATGTGATATTATCAGTCCCATGTGCATTAGCCATGATGCAACAGACTGTATGTCAAATGCCCGACTCCCTGCAAGTCAATAAGTCCGACTGACTAAGTTCAGTCCACTACAATTGATGATAGTTTTCTGCAATTAATTGCAGTAAAAAAAACAGTAAATTTCAGCCCAGTATCAACCCAAAATAGTCCACAATCAAGTGGTCGAGCTCGTAGGAATAATTGTCAATACATATGTCGTGTACTTGCTTCAGATTGAAATCCTGCAAATCCACTGCCAGAGTCGAAAAACATGCAGTCTAAACCTGTAAACTGTGATTAACAACAACACTTTCAATGCCAAAAACAACATGCACACATGTCATATATGTCCCAAGTCTTCTCAGACGACTGCAAGTACATATGTCACTCCAGACATGAGCATAGAAACACGAAACAGTGCATAATCAGCAAGTACAAGCGTCAACAGTTTTGTTTGCAGGTTGCAGTCAACTAAAAAACAGCATAACCAGCTTCAAACCGCTTCAAAGTGTCTTCAAACCAAACCATACATTTGCTCCAGTATGACAAGGTCAATGCATGACTATGTAGTGACCATAGATTGTCTGTCTCTAATGAGCAAAGTCATACATTACTTCTGCAATTTGTATTCAGCCAAAAAAAAAAAAGATTGCATTTGCTTCAACTCCAAAAATTTCAGCATTCAGTAGCACTTAATGCTTTTCTCAACCCATGAACATTCTGACATACATATGTCAGTAAATACATCTCATAGATGTCACCAAATGTCACACTATGCTTCAGTAATGAACAAATGCTTGTTGTCCATGTTAAATGACAATTTTTAACCTGTCTGAAATGCTCCACATCTGATTATTTCAGTTGCCAAAATTAGCTTGCAGTGGATCACAACACATACATATGACCTCCAGCATATACCTATGCTCCAAGAGTGCTTCTGGCTTGTCAGAGAGCTTCCAAAGCTCTTCAATGTGTTGCATATACCATATATGCTATGTATACAACAGTGCAGACCTTTTTTTTTCAGATCTGATCACTCTGATCTCAACTCATGTCAGAGCTCAAAGTCAAGCATTTGCTTCTTGCAATCTCAAATCACTTCATACATGACATAACCAAGCATTTGATGACCAAAGACACTAGATTTGATGAAGTGCAGCCCAACAAATGATGACAACAAACAGGCGCAGTTCACATTGCCTGCAAACCTGGATTTTAGCATGCTTCTGAAGATGATGATGATGGTAGTGAGTGATACACACTCTGATGTGGTCTTCTTGGCCTCCTCAAGGCTCCCAACAAGGCACAAGCACTGACCTTCACCCTGGAGTATGCAATGAACAAATGCTCACCTGCAGCCCACAATGGCAGCTTGTTTAATGCAGGGAAAAACCTAAGTCAGATCCTCTTCACTTCCTCCAGCTTCACGGAGTCCACCAAGTCCCGCTCTGATACCATGTTTAAAGAGGGGAGAGAGAGACAGGGATGGAGCTAACAGAGAACCATCAGGTTCTTCTTCTTCTTCTCTTTCATTATTCAACACTAGAGTAAATACCCACACTACAAAGAGTAACCTAGTGTAAGTGTAACTAGACTAACTAACTCACTGACTAACTCTAGTCATGTCACTGACTAGCTAAACTGACTTATTCAATGTAGTCACGTGCAGACAGCTGCACACTAGCTGTCACAGATGTCGGTCATACATAAAGACGGATAGCTGCACACTAGCTTCACAGATGTCGGTCATACATAAAGACGGGAGAGCTTGACTTCTAACAGAGGATGGTTGTGATATACATGGTATTCCTGCCATTCTGCTCTTGGAATTTTATTTTAAAAAGAATAAATATAAATATATATCAATCATGGGAGAAAAGGAATTTGGTCCCTATGCCGACCTGTTCGTCTAGAAAAGGTTGAAATATCCTCTGGAATAGGGGAAGAAAAGAAACAAAAAAAGAAAAAAAATCAAAACTATTATGGAAGTAAAGGAAGAAATTCCCTATCATAACATGCATCATTCCAAGAAAAGGTGGCAACACCCCATAGTCCAGATCAGTTGATTTCTTAGTCCACCTTCCAAGATGTAGTTCTAAAGCCACCTCCCTTGGTGCACTATATATTGCAACTCCATCAGTGTATCTAACTCCTACAACAAATGGCATCTCTCACTAGCAAATTGAAGTTTCAAATCTATTGGCTTCCTTTTTGGGTACATCTTTTCATTAACAAAAATTATTCGCCATCATCAACCTAAGAAAGCCGATCCTCATCGACAACCCCTCGAGTGATGTGAGCTTTCATCCTAATCAGATGGGGATATGAGTATGGGCTACCCTATATTTATCAGACGCATGTGAGACAGAGGGTGGGGTGAGTGACCAATCTTTACTCTTTAATTTCAAAAGAGAGATGAGAGGTATGAATGGAGTGTTATATGCATAGGTTGGGTCTCTCAATGCACAAAGCATAATCTGTTCATGTGTACAAGACTATCAGACTCCCTGGCCTTCCTTCTCATACCCTATGGTGGTACAGGGTAGGATGCAATGTTGCACCATCAATTGTGTACAAACATATAACCTATACACAAGTGGCAGTGAGGACTACAACAATGGGTGTGAGAAACTTAATTGCCTTCCTATATCTATCAATAGAGTGTCATATAGAGGGGAGGCTGAGCGTGATTGATTTCCCTTTCATCAACTGAGAGATGAGGATCGAGGGATGTTACAACAATTGGCATCGGGTACATTTTCGTTTTCCTATGCACATATGGAATGAGCCTCCACCATCACTACACACACATCACTCTATTCACTGCACTACACTATAAGGCTCCTTGGCCTTCTTTCTTGCACTTATGCCAGATGGGTTGGAATGCACTGATACACTATCAACTACGCACACTCGCATACTCTTTTTGAACTATCCCTCTTGTCGATTTTCAAATTGAGCGTGAGATATAGGTTCCAATCATTCTCCTCGAGTGATGTGAGTTATGGGGCAAGTGACTGATCTACATGAGTGACTATCAAGATTGAGTGTTTAATTCTTCAACATCGACGGCTTATTGAGTTTTGTAATAAAGCATAAGTCACTTTAATCTAGGGTTAAGTATAAAAGGTGGAGATGTAACATGTGAGGCATCTTTTTGCCATTTTACAAACATTACTTTTTTGAGGTCTCAACCTCCCACCATCTAAGAGGGTGAATACTCTTGGCCACCATAGCTTGGGATGCATACCTTTTGCTGTAGTCACTCATCATTTGATTCTCAACCAACATTGGTAATACCATTTCATGCTTAGCCGCCTTGGCTATGGTTTCTTGGCATTTTATGTTTATTTCTTGTATTTTCAGTTTAAATGCTTGCTGTGGGAATTAACTTCTTTACATTGGTATCAGAGCATGGATTTTGATCCATGGTAAGCTTTGCCTCTCCCTTCATCTTCTTTTTGCTAGGAGAATGATAACAGCAGATCATGCCACTTTATCTTTGGAGTAAATAATGATGGTGGATCAGCTGCTGCCTCTTGAGGATTGCAGCAGGGTGAGGGATTGACAATGACCTTTGATTGAGTTTTGAGCAAAGCTGGATCAATATTAATCACTCAGTACATCTAAACAAAACGTATTTCAGAGGACTTTTGTTTGGTTTAAAGTGGCCAAATGGAGAGAACTCATCCTCTTGGTACTTGATGGGAGTGGATTTGGGTATCTTTGTGTAGCTATACGTCAAGGGGAAGGGCAAATATGATTGGACAATGCAATAGATCTGTAGCTCCACTCAACGCATTTTGCATTGATTTCTACTCTAAGAAAAATGACTTTCGCTACATGGAAATCATAAAATAGAGTCACTGCTTGTTCATTTGGAGTTAATCTTCACTCTTGAATCATGAAGATACATTGCAAGTAGCAACTATTGCAGTCAACTTTAAGGGAGGGCGTTAGGAGGGAATGTGTGCTCTACACTTGACTTATGATTGAGTTTTAAAGCAGATATGACAATGTATTTTATTGTCTATGCTAGTTGCATTCTCAAAAAAGCATAGCTCAACTTTTTCATCTTCGTCCACACTATCTGACGCCCAGTCAAAAGTACCATCCTCCTCCCCACTTGATGAGACCTCAGTAAATTCTTCCATAGGTGTGTTCTGGACAGCAGCTTGCTCAACTTCTATTTGAGATGTGCTACTCATATCTGGCTTGTTGACTTCCTTTTTTTTAAAAGAGTCAAGATCACTCAGCAATCCAACCACTTCTTGTTTCTTCACAATGTTCATAGTTCAGTATGCAGATTCTCAATGTGCTCATTAATTGATTCCATTGACTGAAGATACTTTGACTTGAACAGAGTCTTTCTTTTTGTGAGAGTATTTTTTGGTGTCACTTGCTTCTTGGGCTGCTTATAATTTTTGTTTTTATACCCAACCTTCTTCAAAACCTGAAGTTGCTCTGGAGTAATCAATTCAGGATCATGAACAAGTTCTGGATCAAGTTCTTTTTTTTTTAATCGTTGTATCAAAACAGCTTTCTTCCTATTTGCCCTCTTGAGCCGCTAGAAGAGTGCAGCTAGTACCCTGTCAGTTTCATTATGCTCGGCTTCTTCATCTTCGTGGTTATTGGATTAGCTTTACTGTAGCTTATTAGAACTGCTTCAAGTGGTGGGATGGCATAAACTACACTCTTTTGCTTCATTCTAATGAGAAAAAGAAACACGAAGTTGAATCTGTGTCAAAGCATATTGAGCTACACATTTGTGAGCCTTGGGCTCCATTTTCACAAGATCTTGGGTGAAAATTTGGAGGTCCTACCAGGATGCCACTAAAGGGACCTCGTCCAATACCATGTGATCAATGGAGGCCTTGGCATGGGCAACATTGCTAGATTCATGCATGAATCTCACAACCCTGAGGGTAATTGCTGGTACACTTATTCATGCTTGGAGCATTAGAAGAAAATTGCCATAGCTGCAAGTGAGGCCTTCAGCAGGTCACCATGGACAACATGTACTACAGGGGTGACAAACATGAAAATTTTGATGGTTGCATGGAAAATCATGCATGTCTTGGGTCTTATGGACAACATGGTGCTTGTACCTTATGTAGAAATGTTGGGAACCATCAAACACATGCATTGGAGACTTTAATGCAAGTAGAAGTATTGTCTATGGACAGCACATGTTGGGATGAATTAAATTGTCTCCTATTTAATGTAGGAGCATTTGATTGCAGCTGCTTCCCACTCATTGGATGAAGGCAAGATTGATTTGAATGGAGGCTTTCCCCAAATGGTTGATCATAAACATGACTATGATTAACATGCTATTGTTGCCCAAAAGAATTAGGGTCTGAATTGGCATAATCATCATGGTCATAACCATATAAAGAATGCTGCTTATAAGAACTATGCCCATACATTCCATCTTGTGCTGCATATTCATGTCTAATCATGCCACCGTAATCAAATCCATAACAATTCATTGGAGTAGCATTAAATTGTCCTGACACAATCAAAATATGGGTTTGAAGGTATAGGTTGATGCTTTGGGTTATGTATTTTGTATCTACACCTCAAACACTAAATTTGGACACTTCAGCTTGCAGTAATGGGCATTTTTACTTCAGTTACCCTATTCAACCCTGCTCTCAGTTTCATGATAGTTACTCCTACCCTATGAAGACCATTTATTGAAGATCATCTTTTGGAGTTTATCATGGATTATGCAACCTCTACTCTACCTTCTTACTTGTTTTCATCCTTGTACTCAATGTAATTTCAGCTTTGAGGACAAAGCTCTTTTAGGCTAGGATGGCTTGTAATAAACCATAAGTCACTTTAGTCTAGAGTAGGCTAGGGTTAAGTATAAAAGGTGGAGATGTAACATGTGGGGCATCTTTTTGCCATTTTACAAACATTACTTGTTTGAGGTCTCAATCTCCCACCATCTAAGAGGGTGAATACTCTTGGCCACCATAGCTTGGGGTGCATGCCTTGCTGTAGCCACTCATCATTTGATTCTCAACCAATATCGGTAATACCATTTCATGCCTAGCCACCTTGGCTATGGTTTCTTGGCATTTTATGTCTACCTCTTATATTTTTAGTTTAAAGGCTTGCTATGGAAATTAGCTTCTTTACAGGTTTTCATCAACAACGCTACTTCCTTGGGTACTACTACATATCCTTGCCCTTTTGAAAGCGTATTGTGGCAAGCCTTAATACCTCCTGTGGATGACTTCGACTCCCAACAACGCATGTCGATGACAATCTACATCGATCAACTAAATGTGCCAAGGATTTCTAACCCTACCCCTTGCGTTCATTTGTGTGTATATCATGTCTTAAGCGTGGAGACATATGGGCATGGGTTATGGTCACATATTAGGCCCCTGTTGATTAGTCAAATCGATCTGTTCTTATTTTAAGTGTGGGGACATATCCTTGCGCCTCTTGATATATATATTTATGAACACCTTGGTAATTGATCCTTACAGGGATAGCGTATTCTCTTTATGCCCTATTGGGATCCCTTTCCACCCATGCGGTCTATTTTATCATGTTCTTGCGGTCTTCTCTTGCCCTTCTGATTGTTTCACTATTTGGCTTATCCTCCATGTGAACACACTCTATGTTCACTGAAATGGCAATTTTCCCTTATAGCCCTGTTCGTCCCTTTGAATTGGCCACTTTTCCCTTTTATGTCCCTCTGTTATGAGCAATGGTTCACGAGTTATTAATTTTTAAAGAACATTTCACGAATAAGACGTGTTTCCATACGAATGTACATTTTTTGCGCTAGAACTATAATTTGATGTGATAGCTCATATCTTCCCCTTATTTTAAGTACTTTTACTTTTTATAGCCCATCTTTTTTATGCCAAGATTGGTGAACATTTATTTTTACGTATTGTGGGTTTATTTTTATGTAGTTTTTGCATTTTTTCCATGTGAACGTCCTCTTTTCTTGTCTGAAAGGCATCAAGTTTGGATAGCCTCAAGCTATTTGTCACCTTGGCTATTTTTCCTTTTCTCTCCCCCTCCTTTCGACCTACCCATTTTTTGTTATTAAATTTTACTTGTGTATTTTTGCCCCTTTTTCCATGTGAATGTGCATTTCTTCCACCAAAATCACATTTTGACCTGACAACCCTATTGTCCACAATTCCTTGGATATTTTTCCTTTTTGTTTCCCCTTGTTATTCTTGATGGATTGTTTGGAATTAATTTTTATTCGAATTTCTACGTGTATTTTTATCATTTTTTCCATACGAACCACCCCATGTGTCATCAGAACCATACTTTGACTTGATAGCTCTATCCAACTCATCAACCCAAACATTTTTCCTTCTTACTGCATTCCATTTTGACTTTTTTCTTTTTTTAAAAATAAAAATTTTATAACAGTTTTGGGTTTTATTTTTTCATTTTTTCCATGCGAACAAGTCCTCTTCGTGTCGAGACTATATTCTGACTTATTAGGCCTATGCAATGTCTCATCTTAGATATTTTTTCTTCTTTCCACACTTTGCTTTGATCAATAGATTTTTTATAATTAATTTTTACATGTATTTTCATTCATGTTTTGTTCTTTTTCTCTGTGAATATCAATTTTTACCTCATCGTGTGTGTTGGAGCTTCAATTTGTCACATTTGGTCCATGCATGCTTCCATTGGTCCTATTTGATCCCATCATGGTAATTTTTTTTACCCCCACCTTACGATGCACGGAACGGAGGCACACTTCTTTTTCTTACACATGATTTAAAAAAAAAAAACAAAAAAACCTCAAATTTCCCCCTCCCCAACCGTCCCACCTACCCTCCCCCCATTTCCTCTCTCTCTTTCCCTCTTTCTCTCTCCTACCATCCCCCTCCCCTCCAGCTTCCACTCCCTTCCCTCTCTCTCTTTCTACGATCTCCTCCTACTCCCTTCCCTTTCTCTCTCTTTCCTCCTCCTCCTTTCTTTCTCCTCCTTCCTCCTCTCCCACCTCCTTCTCTTTCCCGACCTCCTCCTTTTCCTCCTTTCTTCCTCCTCCCCCTCCTCCTCCGCACCCACCTCACCTCGCAAGCCCTCCCTCCCTTCGCTCCTTCCCCACCTCCACCCCTGCAACACCCTCCCAGTCTCCCCCTTCTTCGACAACCCACACGATCGGGAGCTCCTCGACCTCATCCCCCTCCTCGCCGCCTAGCCGCCCTAACGATCGCCTACTTCTCTCCTCCCTCCCCGTTTGTTGCTCGCCAATCCCACTAACCGTTCGCCCGCACCCTACGCCTTCTCCGTCGCCCTGCCAGACAAAGACATTTGCGCCGCCTTTCTGTCATGTGCGTGCCGCCGGCATTGTCTTCTCCTCCCCCTAGCCATCCATAAGCCGCTTACTCACCCCTTCGAATCGTCCTCCCTCCCCTAATGCATGCCACCCCCCATCCCTTTGTTCCCCTCGCCCATCCCTTTACCCCCCCCCCCCCCCCCACACTTTCAGTGTAGGCCCCCCATCGTGCACCGAAGCGTGTGTGTACGTGTGTTGTTTTTCACCTCCAAAGTTGCTATTCACATGGGATTGTAGTAAATTTCATGTAGGTTTCACCATGTGTGCCGTTTCAACAGTCGTTCACATGGAAGACGCCTGTATGGTCTTGTCCATGCGATGGTGGGCTAGTTGTGCTGATTCACATGCAATCCCCAACCCTGGGTACACGCATTTTGGTAAATTTAAATTGCAAAAATACTTTAAAAATTAAATGTTAAACAAACATACAAATTCAAATTAAATAAGAAAAATTACAAAAAATAGCAAACAAAATCTAAAAATTCTTAAAAATTTTGACCATGCATATCAATTGAAAAATAAAAATAAACAATATTTTAAAAATAAAATTCTCACAAAAGTCCAAAATTTTTATTAAAAATTCAAAAGTAGTAAAAAAATCACCTAAAATTTTGAAAAAATCTAGTCAATACTCATGATCAATTTTCAACCTTTGCTTTCATGATTGAATAGCATATACATTTTTTAAAAATCCCAAATCTAATGTAATCAAATATTTTTTTAAAATTAAAAAAAGACTAAAATAAATCAAACAAAATACATGTGGTGTTGTGGTATTTTCCCTTATGCTATAAAAATTTCAGCTAGTTGGAGTGTATTTTATATTGCATCATGGTCATGATCCTTCCTTGCCATATTAGTTGATTTTTTGTGTGCGCATTCAGATATACTTGCATTCACACCCCCTCCAAATATCTCGTTTTTTTTTTTCTTATTTTTTTAAACTTGCACCAAACATCACAATTAATTGTAAAAGGAACCATTTGACCACATTTTTCATGCCATCCATGTTATACACATATAACTTAATTAAAATGAACCAAATGTTCATGAAGCATACGCTTGTGTACACTACACACACATTTTTAATTTGTTTAATAAAATAAACCCACTGTCACAAATGAACATGCTAAAAGGAAAGGACTCCACACACATTAAACTTCTAAAAATGAACTTGTCTTTAAAGATCTTGAGTCAGGAACGATGTCTGGAAAATGTTAAAGAATCGTAAAACTTAATAATTTTTAATTAATGGATAAAAAGAACCATCATTTTTTGCTAAGGTTTATCTCTTAATAAAACTTGCCCATTCTTAATTAATTATTAAAATTTACACTCAATTAATTTTTTCCTTTCCCTCACATTGCACAATTTCCCTTCTAAATGAAGTGCTATGTAGGGTGGATGACGTGGTTATCAGTCTCAGTCCTTTTGCTGATTGTCTTAGTCAAGTGTAGTCTAGTTATCAATGTGTTGTGGTTTGGTTTACTCCAGTTTTCTTTGGTCATGTTGATTTGAGCAAGGGTATGGTGTGTATTATAATTGTTATTATTTATCTTATACGAGGAGATTGGTGAGTGTATGTGTACACTTCATGAAGCTTTTGGTTGCATAAGCGGAGAGGTCATGCTGAAAATTTTCAAGATGTGGATTGCCTAGGGTGGGCAATCAGTCGTGTCCACATGAGTCCTTTCTTTTGTCGATATCTTATCAATTGTTATTTTGCTATTTTGCAGGCATTCCTTGTGATTGTTTGTGTCTGTGTGGTGTGTGTGATCCATCTGGATAACACCTCATACTCCTCCCCCGGTCCAGTATGTTCCATTAGTGTCTCACGATTAATTGCAATTGCTGGAATTAGACCTTATTTCTAAGGTGCTGCATTATCCAAATTTGTGGCTCTTCCACTGCCACTTGTTCTTGATGATGAACTTGACATGTGTGACTAGTTTTTATCATCTTACAGTAAGAGGCCTAGCTCTGTTCATGACACAATTATCCTCATGATGCCCAAGAGCCTGGGCAAAGCTATTTCTTCACCCTACCATGGGGAGCCTTTTCCTATTGCATGTCAAATTTTCTCAAATGAGGACATTTTGAAGCTTTTGAAAAAGTAGACAACGGATGTCTTGGATCCTAAGCGGGTCATTACTACTTCGGGAGTTAGTGTGTCCAAGATTTCTAACCCTTTCTGGAAACAATTATGCCAGTTCCTTAGAATAGGTTCATGCCTACCAAAACCCCTTCTAATTTATCTTTTGAAGAATTTTTTTACAACTTCTTGCATGGTGCTAAAGGATATTACTTTTGATTGGAGTTCATATCTCCTCACTAAAATGGATCAATATTTTATCTGAGTCATGAGGGGTGATGTGACGAATATCACATTTGGTTCCTCCTTTTATGTTTTCTTGACATATGCTACCCCTGTGAGGAAAATTCCCTCACTCTTGGTTGATCCTCTAGTGGTTCCTCCTCCTGAAGATCATGATGTCATCATTGAGAGGAAATGTCTTGAGCGAGTAGGTGAATCAGTACCACTTTTCACTCCTTCAGTTCCAATTTTTGTCCAATCTTATAGTATGCTACCTGCTTTTCTTATAACGGCCAATCTTTTCAAAGCATATAGAGATGATACTCTAGATATTTCAATTCCTTCTATGCAACATCTAGTGATAGGAGATGCAATTCCATTTCTATGCAAAGACATTCAAAGCTCTATAGAACTCCCAATTCTGCTTGTATTCAAAAACTCTATTCTTCTTTTTATGAGGAGGTACAATAGTCCAAAGAGGAGTTGAACAATCCTAGTGAGCTAGCCTCTACCAAATAAAATTTTTTTGACCTCTGTACATAGATGGAGCAACAAACTAAGTTCATTGATGCCTAGAAAGTGGAGATGTCTGCTTTGCAAGCTCAGTTTTGGAAGATACCAAATCTAAAGTAGTTATTATGACTAAGAAGAGGGATAGGTTGTTGAAGGAAGCCCAAGAGTTGAAAGCTTTGATAGCTATCCAAACAAAAGAGCTCAAATCAACCAACACTATCATAGACTAGAATAATACTCAAATTCAACATCTTAAGGAACAATTGGTTTAGCAATGTTCTGCTTCACAGAGTCCTTCTATGGAGCCACTTCCTTCCTTATCCCCTGCAGATTTAGCTATTCTTCAAAGAAATGCAACATTATGTCCTCTATTCTAAGCCAAGATGGAAAGGCTTTGAGGAGCTCCAAGAATGTATTCCTCTAGATCACTCCTTCTTTGTGTACTATCAAGAACATAAGCTAACATTTTATATTAAGCTTTCCACGATGGATTTATCTCCTCCAGAGGGTAGCTGGAGTGGAGCTTGGTCTTCTAATTTATTGATTGAGGTGTAAGAATGATTTTTGAATATTTTGTGACTCTAGATATCATGCTTATGTCTTACATATACTTGAGAGGTAATTTGTTGATCCCAGATGATGAAGATTTTTCTTGGTATGTTGGAGATGTGGTATTACAAGCTGTTTTATATATCAAACATTTGGAGTTGCAGATAGATAAGTTGTTCTACACATATTCCTCTAAAGTGATTGATTGCCCTAAAACTTCTTGGCATATGTCTTTTCCCCTTCTCTTTCTTGTCCTTTCCCATCCACAGCTATTCTTTTCACTTTTCCAACATACTTGTTAATAACCTTTTTGGCTAATTCCCTTAAATGATCAGATTATCCTTCTTTAATCCATTACTTCTTTTATGATTTTGCTTATCCATCCCTTCATCCTCTCTTTCTTGTTTCTCTTCCATCGCCTATCACTTTTATCCCTCATCGCCCTCAGTTGGTTAGTGGCTACATAGGATTTGATCTCAAGATCCTTAGATATTGCAAATGGAGTTTAGTAGATTCTCTAATAGGACCTTAAATAAATTGGCAGTTGATTCCATGGGAATGGATAACTTCCAACGAAGATTTTAAAAAATTTATGCACTTTGCTCCAAAGTATTCTTAGTCTTTAGATCGTTTAGTAAGTATGATTGCTCACTTTGCTTGGTATCTTGCCTGCATGCACCGGCATTTGCATAACGAGATCAGAAGTCAATCCTGAAGTTGTGTATAAATGTGAATATGGATATTAATCCCCAACAATTGGATAATTAATACTTTCATGTCCTTTGCTTGCCTTGCCAGTATCTTGTATTGGTGGAGAGGATGTGTTGCTTGTAATTTTTCCAAGACTGTTGTTGATGAATATTTGTCTATGAGTCATTTTCAAAGCTACCAAACTTTTAAGAGGGATCATCTTCATTGATATCATTGGATGTCTTTTGATGATTTATAATAGTATATCTCTCTTTTGGAGGTGCCATTCAGATGGTTGTTTTGTGTTTAGTGACTATATTGTGTGTATTATTTGTATGATGGGCCCGTGATTGAATATGCAAACTATTCAAGAAGATACCTTTCTAGAGATTCATTGTGATGATAGAAGAATGGATGCAAATGAAGAAACTCTCATATCCTTTAAGCATTTGTTTAATTTGGTTGGTACGATTAGGTATCTGATCTCTTGTTTTGGGATTTTTCCTTGAATAATGGATTAGACACCGGTTTTCTTTTCTGAAGATGAAGTTAGTGCCCTTCTTGGTTTCTAATTGGATATTTGAAGAAAGTGATGAGCTATTATTTTGAACTTTTATTCTCTTTTTCTAAGATCGCAAGGATGCTCCTTGACTAAGTGTGGGGATATGTTTAGGGTTGATATGATTGTATTTTTTGGTTGTTTTCTCTTAGATTTTTGGGTGATTTTGTATGATTTGAATGATGATTAATTGGTTTGGAAGCGTTTAAGAGAGTTTTGGATAAGTTTGAATAGGTTTTGAGAAGCTCATGATGTTTTTCAATGAAGATATGATTGCGAGGATGCTCCCTAACTAAGTGTGGGGATATGTTTAGGGTCGATATGATTGTATGTCTTGGCTGTTTTCTGTTAGATTTTTGGGTGATTTTGTATGATTTGAATGATGATTAATTGGTTTGGAAGTGTTTAAGAGAGTTTTGGATAAGTTTGAATAGCTTTGAGAAGCTCATGATGTTTTTCAATGGAGATATGATGTGTTGAAAGGTCTTGTTGAGTGTCTGATAGGTTTTGATTGGTTCTATATGGCTTTTGTTTTATTTTGATTTCTTTTTGTATGAGAGGTTGGAATGATGATTGATGGATTTTAAGAGTGTTTGGAAACCTATTGAATGATTCTTGATGGTTTTGAATTGTAACGTGTCCGCTTGACCACTTGTGGGACACGTCTTAGTAGCCCATCAGGAGGGGAGTCTAGAAAGTGCCACCTGACACTCACAAGGAATGTCATAGGGTTTGCGATCTACGTCTTTCCGAGTCTGTCCCGAAGCGAAAGTATCTAGCCGTTCCCACTTAGGACCGACCTGAAGTCAGGGTTTCTTTCCTATCAGCCAAGTCTCTAGGAAGTAGCTAGCGTCGAGCTCTAGATGACCCACTTTGAGTAGGAACAACAGAGTCGAAGCAGATTTATGTTGCACTTGGCTCATAGAGAATGGGAAATGAGAGGGATGCAAAGCTCAATCTCTCTGCCCATAAGGCATAGTCCCATTTCGGTCCCTAAAATGGCATGAATCGGGTTTTAACTTAACAGTACCTAAAGTCATCTGACGGTAAATCCTTGTGAGAAGCCTCCGAGTTCTCTGGGACCACCCAGCCGTAGGATGGACCCATCGGGGGATTCCGTCCACCCGCTTCCCTTGATAGTTGTAGTTGTCTAATTAGGTCCTACCACATTTATGTGCGACATTTAAAATCAGCTTCATTAATTAAGACTTTTAGGGCACAGAGTTCATTCACATAATTTACAACACTGACATAAAAACAAAACAAGCAATCCTTTTATCAAACAAGTTCCTTATCTTTAAGTTAATCTTTGTCTCATGCCCATACAGGAGAATTATGTATCCCTTCTGTCCAACAGAAGTACCCAGTCCAAATCTCATGGCATTGAAACTTCCATCCTTTATCTAGAATAGGATCTTCCAACGTCCTAGACGTTGGGCTCACGGGGATCTCCAACTCCATTCTGGACAGGCAAGGGGTGTCCAAAGGTCCACCTGACCCACAAGCGGTCTAGGAGTGAGATGCCATTTCCATGGTTGGCCTTTTCACCATTCGACCATCAGCTTGTGAATCGAGCAGTGCCCTCTCGAGATAATCCGCGATGTGATCTTGGAGATGATCTATGCGTGCAAATTATCATTCCTTAATTAATCCAATTAAAATTCAAGCACAATCAAAGCAATCAGCCCTAATATTATATTCTAGAAAAACATTCCTCTATTCTCATGGCAACTTGTCATTACAGACCCCTGCCATGCATTTGCCATCAACACAAGCCTTGGAATATTTATCCAAATCACAATGCAGCAATCCCTTGATTGAAAGAAAAACATTTAGGATGTTGTTCAATCAACCAACAAAAACTAATTGTATTTTTCCCAAACAATACAATAATAGATGCGACAATAATTCCATCGCATATTCGCTTTCCCCCTTGGGCCAAAGAGTAGAATTTACTTAATATTCTCTCCTTTAGCCTAAGGCATATGCTAAAGGTTCCAATACTATACATGACGTAAGTCCTATCATTCCAATGCAAATTAATCAATCTAGCAAGAGCATTTATGCCTCTTCTCTAAGTGACAACTAACTTTTAGTATTTTCCTACTATGCAACATTTTTTCTTGACTTTATCTTCCTTTCTCCTAAGGCAAGGAGTCGCATTCATCGATGTAAAGTTTACATAATCTCTCCCATGTATGTACCATGTATATGCATTTGCAAACTTTAAACAATATTATCCTCGGTAAAGATTAATCAAAGACTCATTGATGCTCAATACTTTAGTGTCCCATATGTTGCTTATGCTATGCATGGATTCATCACATAGCAACTAGGTGCAATTTAACTCCCTTTGATACAAGCACTTCACAAACTTCATCTTTGAATATTTGAGATGCGATTTATCATTTTCAATGACTTATTCTAGCACCACAATGTACGAAGCCTAATGCATCTCTTGCGAGAATTAAAACAAACATCTATCAATTTGAAAATACATTACTTATGACCAGTATCGCAATTGGATTGATAGTGATGCCTTCGCCTGAAGCTCTGTTGCTGGTTGTAGGATTGTCATCCGCATGCAACATTCTTCGCTTGGAGGCCATCGTTGCAAGTAGACTCAAGAGATTAAGAAGGTGGAATAGATTCGAGATGGGAGAGCGAAAGAGAAGATGGTTAAATCGAGGATCGAGATAGAGGGAAATTGTGCAGCCTCTTAGGGTAACTCTTCTCTCTCTCTCAAGCTCTCTCTCACAATCTCTTAGAGGGGTATACTCTTTCTCTCCCTCTCCCTTGCAGCCTTTCGGGGTCTCCTTATGCTCCCTTGTGCCTCCCCATGCCTCATATTTATAATGAATTAGAGAGGAGGGGATAAGTTTGAGAACAAGATAGAGGGGCTCTTAGAAGACTCAGTGATTTGATGCTCAGATCATAAATCTGATGGTTGCATTGGCTCCAAAAGGGGGGTAAAACTCCAAGATACTTGATTAGAAAGCTCTTAGTTCACTCCTGCTTTTCTCTGTTCAAAGTGATGTCTACTTCCTGTGTACTGCAATCGCAGCGCGCACGATTTCACAAATCCTCTCTTTATTTTTTTCTTTTTATAAAATCTCCAAACTAACTAAAACATCACTTGCCTTTTCTTTTAAATGACATCTAGTTCTAGAAATCTCCATATCTTTTTTTTGGATAATATCTAAAATATCTAAAATAAACTAGTTTTACCCAAAATCTAATATTTTTGGACCATCCCAAACTATACACATTAATACTAGTGATTAATATAGCTCATAAGTCTCGTTCACATTATAACTTACGTGAAGGGTGGCTACGGTCCTTATCAATCCGAGAAAAATATTGGATTTACGAATCTTGATTTTTTAAATAAAATATTTTTAATTAAATAAAAATCCTTACTTATTAATATTAATTAGTTTTTACCTTAATTAGTCTTTAGTTAGTAACCTTACTAACTTATTAATTGACTAACTAACTTTTGAACTAACCAACTAACTTTTACTGTGCGGAGATATTACAGCTTTGACCTTCTATATGGTACTGTAGACCTTATGTAGAGCCTCTATCTCTATTATGTTTTTGTCATGTATGCCTCTCCAAGTATTCTGTGGGATGAATGTGTAGCTTGGAAAAGTTTGCTAGTCTTGGGAAGAGACTAATACAAGTTCAAAATAACTCAAAGAAGAGGTAATTGTTAAAGACTCAAGTAAAGATTGAATGTGACCTTCTATATGGTACTATAGACCTTCTGTAGAGCCTCTATCTCTATTCTATTTTTGTCTTGTATGCCTCTGCAAGTATTTTGTGGGATGAATATGTAGCTTGGAAAAGTTTTCTAGTCTTGGGAGAGATTAATACAAGTTCAAAATAACTCAAAGAAGTGGAAGAGGTGGCTATTGAAGACTCAAGTAAAGACTAAAGTGATGGTGACATTGTTGAACTACAAAAGGATACTATAGTAGCTTTGGTGACTCTTCATATCAGACATACCTGGGGTATCCATGACCAAAGAAGGATTATGGATGGTTATTCTTCATTATTCCAATGTATTATTGTGAGAAAGCATATGTGAGAGAGAGAGAGAGAGAGAGAGAGAGAGAGAGAGAGAGAGAGAGAGAGAGAGAGAGAGAGAGAGAGAGAGAGAGAGAGAGATAACCAATTTTCTATGAGAAACATTGTATCTACATGAGAGAGAGAGACTATGAAGATGATAAAACATGAATACTATGCGATGATTTTCAATCAAATTTGATCTTTCTTTTGTGTCATTTTGATTCTTTTGATGGTTTCTATGAATAATATGAAGATTTTGTTGAATTTTTGTTGTGATAAATCCGTGGGAGAACCGCTATATAATGCTGCATGAAGATTTGAGAAGATTGATGTTGTTTTTCTTATTGTGGTTGATTAAACTATGAAGAACATGCTTGTTGATGATACAAGATATATTTTCTTGCAGTAGGTTCCATGTTTTTCTTTGTGTTCCTCTTGGGGCTAGAATGGAAGTGGTGCCAGCTTGAATGAGAATGAAGTCAATCTTGACCTTGGATCTTGACCTTGACCTTAATGTGGCAGGGTACCCATACAAGATCCGGTGACTTATCACACAATATAACTAGCAGACAAGGATATCACATCATGAAAGACCATTAACAACTAATACCATAGCCGACCTTGAGGAGGAGAGGAGGCTAGGATGGATCACGTTGCAGTGCATAGTGAGCTATAGCTAGGAGCAAAGGGCTCAAATGTCTTGACAAGAGAGAGAGAGCTCAACGAGGTTCATAAAATCCTAGCCATCCCAGGTAGAAATAGAATGGGAGGCAATCTTGGGGAAGTTACTATATGTATATTCTCTACATCGTGTGTGTTCAAAGCCTATTTATAAATATCATTGTCTATGAATTTTTCCTCAATAAAACATAACCCTTTTCTATTCAATTTATAAATCACCCCTTAATATTACACCCTTCTGTATGTAAAAAAAAGTACAAAAATAGTATTTAAAAAATACATTGTTTTGAACCTAGGTGATGCACACATATATTCATGTGAGTAACTTACCCGAGGAGGAAATGCCGATCAATAAGAAGAGAGCTTAGAAGCCGATCTTACAGTGAGTGAGCTACTCACAACCATTGTTGGACAACATCGGCATTGAGTAAAGTGGGGCAGCCTTTGCAACATCATTGCTAGCTGGCTAGGAGTCATCCCAAATGTGAGGAGACAAACAAAGATACCCATAGAAGCTCTAGGGCTATGTAACAAGGGAGCAACACGTTTAGAAATGCCAAGAGAATCGTAGCACTTAGGGAATGCATAGCCTTTGCAGCATCATTGCTAGCTAGCTAGGAGTCGTCCCAAATGCGAGGAGACAAACAAAGATACCCATAGAAGCTCTAGGGCTATGTAACAAGGGAGCAACACGTTTAGAAATGCCAAGAGAATTGTAGCACTTAGGGAATGCATAGCCCTCAACAAGCAAGATAAAGAAAAGAATGTTGAATAGACCCAAGCGATAGTAGAGAGCTCAAGTCTAAGTTAACCAAACAGTAAGAGTCAAGACAAAGGCCAATATGACCTCATGTGCAATGTATGCACTATGGAGGGAACCACCTGCTATACAAATGTCCTAATGCTAGATCTTTACCTTGTCCCAACTATGGAAGATTCAGGCATGATGCTATGCATTGCCAATTTCCAAGATTGTTTCCATACTAGCAACCTTAGCCATACTATCCAGGAGCTAAGAAACCTTAGTTAGGAAGGGGAGCTGCTTTGGCCCTATCTGCATCTAATGATTCAAAGCTAGCCACTCCAAGGAACAACATCAACCTAACAAGAATCCCTAGACTACCAGGACCTATAGTAACCCATCCAACAAAAGCACCACACTCCACTGTACTTCATAGAGGAACCATTGGAGGAAGACTCATTTGTGAACCCTTATCTCTCTTATGACAAGGAGGGTAATCCCATAGTGATGGACTTTAGGCATGTATTGATCATGACTCTAGGCAAAGGAAGCGGTAGAGTCCTAGGAGGAGGTCAGAACCATGATCCCATAGCATGTTGGACGATCCATGGCATATCTCATCTCATTTCCCTCAAAAGGAGCAAGCAAATAGAGAGAAGGCCAACTTGAGGTTCCTTGAATGCTGAGTTATACACTTTTTTGTCAATTGTCCTACGCGGAAACCTTCCACTACTTTGGCAATCATACCATTAGTGTCCCTCAAACTCTTTTGTATTGAGTCACTTGACAACAACACCACACCCATCCCCCCATAAATGGCATGACATGAGCCCAAACAAAGCAAGTTGATATCTCATTGCATGGATCTAGCAACCTAGACGCATTCTTTGTAGGAAAGAAGAGACGATGAAGGAGAAGAAAGAGGTTTGAGGCAAAAATGACACTTAAAAAAAAGTGTGACCAACTTAACAAAGGGAAAGAATGTTACAAATATAGAAGCAAAAACATCTACTCTGAAGACGAGGAAGAATGGAAGTGCTAAGGTTTGACCCCAACCAACAACTAAAGGCTATGGATAAGATTAAGGAATGGACAAAGAAAACATAAGCTCACTTGCAAGATACAAAACCTATCATTGAGGATGAGATCAATTAACTCTCAACCATGAGCCCACCAGTCTCTCCCACGCATACTTGAGAGTAAGAGATGCAACACCACCACATACACACTTGCATAGGCAAAGCATGGATACCATGAATAGATAGGCCATCCAAGAGCATTGGAAAGAAACTCATGAAGCAAAGGAGGGAAAGATAGTCGATGACTTGCTAACTATACTAATATCAAATCTTGTGACGTTTTCATTGGGGGAATCCTTTAGGAAAAACCCTACACTATGGCAAGGGTTGAAGTGATGGGTAGAACAAATTGATAAATATAAACTGCAAGGCTTGCCTAATCATAATACTGTAACTCCCATACCAAGCCTAACATTGAATCCAACATCTAAGTCCCCACAAGTAAATGCCTTTTGGGAAGGCACTGAGATGCATGCAGTCTTACTTATCATTGACCTAGGAGATACTATGCAAAAGGGGGTAATAGACACATGAACAGGAGCTAGTGTACTTAGTCATGTAGTCCTACAAGCTCGATGAAACCCAGTGGTAGAAACTTCATGAGTCAATGTCACTCTAGTGAATAGAATGAAGGTTAGACCTTTAAGAATCCTAAAGAATTGGCCCTTAAAGATAGTGGGAATCCAATTCTTTGTGAGCTTCATAGTCATGAAGTGAGTGTATTATGATATCTTGCTAGGTAGACCTTAGATGAGGAATGTTGGGGAATAGAGGATTGGGATAATGGCCTGATATTCTTAGGCAATATTTCGAAAGCAATCCAAGTAGCGATGGACACTTGGAAAACCTCACCAGTGGACCTAGATGTGCCATCTCTGCCATACTAAAACAGGTGACTCAAAGGCTAGAAGCGAGAATGGACCTATAACAAAGTACATCCCTTGTCCTAAGGATGAGCACCACCGGATGCATGTGTTGGAAACCATTGACCTTCCATTCTCGAATGATGAGGATGAATATAGGCAAGGTGTGGACTCAACTAGTAAGTCCAACAAAGCGACAACCTCAAACCTACCCATCACAATGCCCCGATGCATGATGGCCAAGAGTTCCATCAACCAACCAATACCAATAACCTATCATGTTCCAACTAACAAATTGGAACTCCATAAAATCCTTGAGTATCTCTCAATTGAGCTAGCTAGCATCCCAGCTACAAACTTAAAGTTCCTCAAGGATCTCATGGAAAGCAAGGAGTGGCAATGGACTAAGGTGCACGACTTAAATATGTCATATAGCTGGACTCTCATGACAAGTGAGAAAAATCTTGAGAATAGGAACCCTAAAAATGACACATAGTCCAAGTATGAGGATTCCAAAAATGAGTACAAAGACTGTGGTTTCATCAATGAGGGAAGCAAAGAAGAAGTAGAAACCATAGAATATGACACAGATGAAAGAGTGATTGAGAAAATCATAACAAACACTAAACCCCGAGAGGTCAACATATTTAGAGTGAATAAAGGAGTTTCCAAGGTAGATTGTGATTGAGCTTGGCTAGAATGCCTAGAGGTGGTAGATTATGAGCAAGTAGGATTAGTTCAGCCTTGCATCACACGATTATTTGGAGTGGAATTAGCCTCAGATTGCTACCACTAGGGGAGACAGCCTCTTCTAGTGAGGATGATGAGTACAAGTTCGAGTCAAAGGTGATGAGCTCTGATAGTGACCCCAAAATACCCCAACCACTTGGGTCCAAATGTATCCATTAGGGGAGATTTGGACTCAAGTTTGGGCCTTGTAAGATATTCCACCTTAGCATAGAAAGAGGTAATTCAAGAATCAATTAAAATTTCAAGATTTTTTTCTTTTTTCTAAAATACACAAATTAGCCTGTAGCCTTTAACTTGTCAATTAGCCTTAATTAAGAGTTTAGAGATCAATTTTTGGAATTAAGTGCCCAGTGCTCAAAACTTGTTGGCTCATATCTGAATTGATTGGAATTAATGACATAGTCTCTTTTATCAAAAGACGAGCCAAAAGGCTATGTGAAGCCTTGAGTTGTGCTGCCACATTACGTTTGGAAGATTTTCATATATTCTCTCTCGTTTTTTTGAAAGAAAATTCACAAACATCACAAACAAGGATGGATGAAGTTGAATCAACATCACACATGGAGATGGATGGGGTGGAATGAACAGGGATAGCTAGGGTAGAATCAACACCATGAATGGAGATGGATGGGGTGGAATCAACATCACAAAGGGAGACAACGATGTCGAAATCATAATCAAAGAGATATAGGAGAGAGGCATATCACCTCCATGTCGAGATTGATTGTGAGTATGAGCCATTAAGTAAGAAAAACAAACCCTATCTTATGTCTTCTACATCCAATGAACTTTATAGGTTGCAAGGAAAGAGGAGTATAGATCTATGGATTGGTGGAAAATTGTATCCAAAATATCGTTTGCATAACTATGTGCCTCTATTTAAAGATATTGCATCCTTAGTAAGCTTCATTGAAAATTGCTATAATTGCCTCTTAGGATACACTCAACATTTGGATGCCATCAGCAATGTACACAAGTTAGAAAAAGATTTGTTAGAGAAGGAGAAAGCCTCTTTGAGGCAAACATTAGAGCAATGTAAGCACAAATTACTATAGAACAAGGAGACTATTTTAGAGCTAGAGAAATAGAGAGATCAATCGAGGCTTAAACAAATTGTATCGAGGTTGCAAGCAACTTCAAAATATTCAAGACGTGAAGCTACAAAGAGGTGATATTAAGAAAAGAATACATGTAGTGAAGTAAGTAAGCTCTTTCTTACTTTTTTCACCATCTCATAAAGCATTTATAAAGTAATTTATGATAGCTTAATATTTTTTATTGTGAATATAGTGATATCCTATAGCCCAATGAAAAAACAACTTCAAGCATGGGAGCATCAATTGAACACTTTAAAATGCTTCTAAATAAGGAAGCTATCAAAGCAATCTTGAAATATCCAAAGTACCAAAATCTTGCAAAACAGGAGATTGAGATTTTCCTAAGAGGGAGTCAACTTAGCTCAAGTGATATGCAAGCTTTGTTTGATAAGGTAGATATATCTAGCAAGGGACACACAACTATTTTACAAGTCTCTTTTCAGGAAGATAAGGGAGTCCAACTTGCAAGGATCGATATTGCCAACATCACTCAAAATAATGTGAAAACAAGTGAATGATCAAGTTTTACAACTCACGAAGCTCCATTTCATATCAAAGATACATATCATTTGACACCAGGGGAGGTGATAGTTTACAATAAATACAACAATATATTTTATAGCTTGGAGGTCCTAGGATCATACTATTCAATTATTTGAGGTGACTCCTGATGAATGTGATAGTCTCCTAAAATTTTTACTCAAGCTCGATGAGTGCCAGATTGTGAAGGATAAAAAGCTAGAACACGTCACTATCACATTGATGAATAGGACACTTGATCCAATAATCTCAATCCACAATCCAAAATGGTTTAGTGTCCAGTTTGAGAAATATATGTTCTCATTGGGGTCCTTTGAGGTGAGCAATACATTTTAAATTGGAAGTTTACTTATGCTAATACTATTGTTGTGTCACATGCCTATACTATGTGTATATTCCAAGTTATATCCAAGAATTTTGAAACCTTGCATTGGATTTTCCACAAGAAAAATATACCCCAAATCATTATGAGCAAAGGAATGAGAGAATCTTGAACATGGAAGGATTTGGAAGATTCAAAGTAGAGTGGCATCTAGTAGGTGATTTGAAGACCCTAAAAAGTGCACATTAGGGCCAAAAACACTTCAAAAAATGCACTTTTGTTAATCAGGGATTAAGAAAAGGGCCAAAGAGAGTTTGCCATGTATGTAAAAATATGGTACTCTTGTCTCCTTATTTTTGGAGATAGTAGAGTCCACTTCGTGATTCTCTTCTCTCTTTTAGCCAAAATCTCCAAATTCTGACATGTTTTGGTAGTCCCAAAGTCTTTATTTACTTATAAAATTTGACAAAGGACATGATAAAGATGTTGTGAAGTTAATAATGGTTTTTTTAAAAGTCAGGAGCTTTTGGCATCCCCAATATATTTTCATTACTCTTCTTAATATTCCTTTTTAGTTCATTCTCCTTTGTTGGTCAGCTTTTTTCTTTGCTCATTTTCCTTTCTCAATGAATGCTTTTCTCTACTAATTCAATCTAAGTATGGCATCCAAAAGGAACCCTTATTGTTTAATAAACTCTTGCACTATCTATAGCCAAGGAGTAGATAGAAATTGTGAGCCCAAAACCTTTTTCATAAATGATTGGGTTATCATGTTGCCCTCTTGCAAAGGCTCTTACAAGGTGAAAATAAAAAAAATAGA
This sequence comes from Lygodium microphyllum, assembly GCF_053477565.2. Lineage (NCBI taxonomy): Eukaryota > Viridiplantae > Streptophyta > Polypodiopsida > Schizaeales > Lygodiaceae > Lygodium > Lygodium microphyllum. The sequence goes on from NC_141154.1 coordinate 11,578,260, forward strand.
GAATATAAAACATCACTGGAAGGGGCATATCATTGCTTTCAAAATTACACATGAATGCTTTTCTCTACTAATTCAATCTAAGTATGGCATCCAAAAGGAACCCTTCTTGTTTAATAAACTCTTGCACTATCTATAGCCAAGGAGTAGATAGAAATTGTGAGCTCAAAACCTTTTTCATAAATGATTGGGTTATCATGTTGCCCTCTTGCAAAGGCTCTTACAAGGTGAAAAGAAAAAAAATAGAGAATATAAAACATCACTGGAAGGGGCATATCATTGCTTTCAAAATTACACATGAAGGGTGGTTGGTCAAAGTGCAACATATTTACATGGCCAAGGATATGCACTTGTCTCCTAAAGAATGTGTTTGCCAGCAGACACATTGTAAGTCTTAAGTTGATAACATATGTGATATTTTTTTCATTTAGCAAGTATTAATATTGAATTCTCGGCTGTAGATATATTTTCATCAACAAGTATTGAACGACAACCTGTGGAGAGCTTGAATGGAACTTTCAATGTGATTTATAAGGCATTTACAAAAAAATATCTATGTTGATGAGACCATCGGTTCTTTTAGTGAGAGAAGAATTTTTATATATTATGCATAGTATGTGGTTTCGTCTAGAGAGGGTACATATGGACATATCGAGGATTTGCCATTGCCAAGTCTCTCATATCTAATTTGGGAAGTTCTTGATAATGCAATGATGCATAGTTTGAAATTTAAAATATGTCAAGATATTTAAAAGTCCATGATAGCTGGAAGGATCTCAAGAAGAATACGGCTGTCATGGTTTATCCCCTTACGTATCTTTGTGGCTACTTCAAAATAGCAAACTTATAAAGAACAAAAGTATCTTGGCTAACTAGAAATTTTGCAGAAGAAAAACTAGATAACATTATAGGAAGGCTTTGGAAATCTAGAGAGATTGACCATAAAGGCAACACCATGAGATGTATTGTATGCCCCCTGTCCTTATCTCTCTGTTATAATATAGCACGATAAACTCTTGCTTTGGGCTTTGATTATAGGAGATACAAACTTAAACTAGGCATCTGGATTCCCTTGGATTCTAATATAGATTGCATGCCCTTCAAACTTAAGGTGCAAGTTATAGAAAAGGAGGTAAATATCACTTCCAATTGGAGTCTTAAAGATTTAAGGGATACCTTGGAGATGCTAGACTGTACATCCCTTGAATATAAGTTCAAAGTAAATGGTAAAGCAGTTGGGAAAAGAGCTAAATGCTATTTCTCTTGTATGAGTTGCTTGACTCCCAAAATTGTAAGCTTCGAGCCATAAATATGAAAACATTGATGACATTTACATTTGACAAAAAGCTTTTCATTGAATCAAGAGTTACAAAATTGAAGTGTAAATATACAAGGATCTTGCTTCATTTGAATCTATTTGTTTTCTTTTAGCTTTGTAACTTCTTCATCACTTTCTGCAAAGATATCTAATCTCATTATAGTGGCTTTTTTCTTTGGTTGCTCGAAGAATTTGACTTGGACAGGGGGGTCTCTTCTCTTTAGGCTGATGAGGAGATGGATGTTGGCATTTCTTTCTTTTTGGAGTTTACCTTACTTGTCTTTCCAGATGACTTGCTCTTCGCCTTACCCTTACTCTTAGTTGAGGATTTTAGTGGAGGGGAGTCGGGGTCAACTGGCGTGATTGCCCTATCCAAAATCAACTCAATACATCTCTCTATTATCCACCATGTGTATGAATCGGGGTAATCTTGGCACTGCGAGGAAAATTGTAATAAGTTGGAAATTGTACACCCAACATGTCTCTTAAAAAATTGAAAGTTGTTTTAGGGCACTGATAGTTCGTACTCGTAGGGAGTTAAAACGAAGAAATGAAATGATTATAAAATTTGATGATAGTGCAGTAGTTGTTGTGAAAACTCAAAGACATGTTGCTCAAAAAACAGTGTGAAAGATACTTACATTAACCCCATCTATCATCTTTGAATCTATTGTTCTACAAACATTTGAAATTACTCTCCATCCACAAGAATGTGCATCATTTTGCAAGGGCACTTTTTGTTGGAGAAAGCTATATGGTTTTTGAGGATCAACAATATCCTCACATGTGGTGCCCAAAAAGGTAACCACTAGCTTACTAGCAATGTAAATGAAAACATGTTACTAAAAAAGACAATAAAATAAAATAAACAATAAAAAAGTAAGCATTATTATATTCAACACACATTTTTGCTTGGCCGTAGATATCACTGAGAGAGTTCATAAGGATAATTTCTCTAGTGAGAATATTAATAAATATTAGGCTCTAATGTTCTTTGCAAAGTAAAATGTTATAAGAAATGCATACAATAAAGAATTATACATTAAGTCCTTTGCAAAATTGCATACCTTTTGATGTAAGGGAAAAAAAATGGTAGTTTGTGATTGGATTGAACATTTTGAAAAATATTTCTATGTTTGAAGGAGATCTTGAAAACAATTCCATTGATAACAGTGGATCAACAATAAATATAGTTTTAGAGATTTCTTGGTTGAGAGAATCAATCAACACCTTAAACCCAATAGCAAAAACAAAGAAATTTCATTTGCAATGAACAACACCATCATTCCATATAGTAAAAATTTTGAGTCTAAATGCCTTACCTTATGCAACAAAAGACTATATAATGTGACAATTGATTATCTTTCTTAACAACCATAGATTTGTCCTCAGGGGATATACTTAGATAGTCCTCTTCTGAAGAAGTGCAAGAGACATTCACAACCATTTACCTGTATACCTTCCCCATTCTCTTTAGATTGACAGGGCCAAGGATAGCGATTTTCCTCTTGCAAACTTCATCCTCCAACTCTATAACCTCATGCGGTCTTTGTTGGGTATAAATGTGTCACCTCCTTGATCATTGGCCCTTTCGCTCTCCTAGATAATTTTGGAGAAATGTTAAGGATCTCAAAGGCTTTTTTATTAGTAATGGGTAAGGGCCTCAATACCTTGTCTAACCTATACCTGATTCTACTGACCATACTAAAGTCTTTGTTCATCAAAGTCACTCTATGAGCATGAGTAGCAATAATGTAAGCATCGTTCACAAAATCAATAACAAACTCTTCAGTGGTCTCCTAAAGACAAATAATGGCTACAAGTTGCTATTTCTTTTACATGCTAACTTCAGTGGGACACCCTTGATAATCTATAAGAAATGTTTGTTTGACAACTTTGATAAATGTTATCTTTGGAATCACATGATGTGTAGCTCTTTGTTCCTTCCTTATCTCACTAAAACATTTCTGAACATAATAAAATCTAGACTTTCTCTCTCTTAGACTTGGAAGGCTCTTCTCCATGGGCATAAGAGGGTCCAAGTTGCTCTGTTTGTTGAATAGGGGCTCTAGGGGAGGTTGGAAACTTGGCAGTTGTAGGGGAGGACTATCCGCCAAGGTCACAACGTTGGTTGTCAACATAGTGAAGCTTACTATGGGGAAGAGAAGACACTTCCTCTACATTAGATTGCTTAGATTGCATGGTAGGAGGAGGGATCTCAGGAGGGAAAGATTAAGGAACCACTGATGGTATTGTCTCTTCCTCACTATCTTTGCTGTCTATATATACCTTTCTTGTAGCTTGGGCCATCACCTACTGGAAAATGACACAAGTTAGAAACTTTAAACTCAAATAAAAAACCTTAAACACAAATCATAAACTTAAAACATAAAACATAAATCGGAAACCTTAAACACAAATAAAAAAACTTAAAACATCAGATACGGTGCGAAAGGAGGAAAGTCCAAGATGGAAGGTGATTCATTTGCACCGTATCTGCAAAACAAAGATTTCAACAGCAAATATGACGCGAAGGCAAACAAGCATCACAGATCGCACACCATACATTCGTGCTGTATTGGTGGATGACAGATATGGTGCAAACACACTTACAAGCAGCATGAACAAGGTTTTGTGTACTCATGTCATATCTGTAGAGAGAAGCTTGCATGGCCATTTTTGCATGATTGATACCATGTGAATGCACTCGAGCACTATATTGAAATTCACCTAGTTGCGCTATATTTGCAGGTAGAAATTGACTTCTTCGGCTCGATGTTTAAGAAAATGATAGATACGATGTGAAGCAACAATCATTGGGCTCGACATTGTTGGGTATTCACGTCGTATCTACAGGTAGAGATTGACTCATTTGGCTTGATGTTTAAGTAAATGATAGATACGATGCAAAGCAACAATCGTTGGGCTTGATGTTGCTAGGTATTTGTGCCATATTTGCACATTGAATGTCACTCGTAAGGCACAATGAGATAACGCATTGAGCATATTCACACAATCACTTCTTGATATGAAGCGAGGAGGCATTGTTCGTGTGGTCAGTGCACACTTTCGCGCTGTATCGTGGATCCCCAAATACGAAGCAAGGAGGCATTGTTTGTGAGGTGGGTGGTGCACACTTTCACGCCGTATCATGGATCCCCAAATACAAAGTGAGGAGGCATTGTTTGTGAGGTTGGGTACACACTTTCACACCGTATCGTGCTTTCACTCCTATTTGAACCAAAGGATGTTGCAGGCTCCTAAGAGCAAGTCACCCCTAATAAGAAAGAATAAGATTTTCATCAGGGTCAAGGGCTTCTGGTTGTCTTTCCTTCTCCCTTGAAATTTCAACTGCTTCCTCCCCTTATTCAATCAGCAAGTGTGGGAATGCCTAGGAAGTCTTCAGTCAAAGGCAACTCACCATTGAGGGTTCCTAGATTGTTTCAGATCACAGAGGTTTCTCCATCAAAAAGGCTTCCATACTTTCTTCTTCAGAATGGCATGGAGTTATCTTACTACGGAGATGCAAAGGACATTTTCAATGCTGATTGGGATATTGACCATGTCTTGAAATCATGCAAGAAGTTTTTTCTAAAGGAGTTTGCTGAGTTTGAAAGTTTTGCATTTTTGGTAGTTGGAAAGGATGCAAAGGTATATGTTCACATAGCTATTGGGAGCTCACTTTCAGAGAAGGCTTTGTTTTCAAGAAAGTGTACATCTCATTCTCTTGACAAGTTTTATACCTCAGATTTGTTTCTACTCATTCTAGGAAATAATGTCAAAACCAGTTGCATTCATTGCGTATACTCTTGTAAAATATCCTATTAAATATGATGAACAATAGTTAGAGGGTCCAAAATGTTCCAGCTTCTGCCTTTTGGATGAGGTAGCAAATGCCAAGGATGCAGAGGAATGTTTGGACCCTAAGCAAGAAGCATATATTGTTGGTAAATTAGATGTTGCCCAATTCAAAGCTAAGACCATTATTCAAGAAAACCATGCAAATGCAGACATTGTACGGGACTCTTCTTTCTATAGTGTTGCTTCACTTCCAACTTTCCCTATCAAGGACAATGAATACATATTGCTATTAGACATTTAAAGGCTCTTCAAACTTAGGGAGGATTATTGTTTAACGATCATTGCAGAGGATTTTGTGCTGTAAATGGCATTGTTGATGTCGAAAATGAATCGAAAGAAGAGTTACTTAAACTTGACATTGAAATTACAAAGACAACAACTTTATTGAAGCAAGGGGGATTCCCTTTCTCTTTGGTTTAATAAGGAAAAGAATGCTGATAAGAGTGTGGGATTACTAAAGAGAAGTTCCACGGCCTTCAAGACCGACTTGGAATTTCCAATTTTGGAAGAGAAGAGCCGCAATATGTTAAAGAATTGGAAGATACCAATGAGGCATAATCATCAATTAACATATGGAATCCAACTAAGCTAGAGAATTATGGAAATAAATTGGTACTATTATCTCAAATTCTGTTAGATATACATTAATATGTTTGATTTCAACATTCATTTGACATTTAACTTTTTTTACAGTTGAAGATTGAAGATTTTGATAATGTCTAAGGATGCGGTAAAGGGACAAGAGTTGGTACTAGTTCACTGAAAGATATTGCACTTGGTCATTAGTTAGCAAGGATTGATCCGCATGTTTTCTTTGTATTTCATAACATGTTCTCAGAGGAAGCAACATGGCCTATACTATGTATCAAGGCTACTTGGTTTCTCTGGGTTACAGTACAATGCACACAAGGTGATGTTTTTGGAGAAGAATGCGGCAATTAGGATTTTTGGTTATGGTCATGGTTTCTCTACTTCTAGAGAAGGATACTTTTTGGCCCTCTCATCTTATGCTTTGGCAGCAAATCAAATTGATATAAAATCAATAGTTGGCTATAAGAGAAGAAAATATCTGCGTATAGAGAAAATATCCCGAAGGGGGAGGATGATGTAAAGGTCCTAAGAGCTAGCTTTGTACTTTTGTTTCTTGAAAAATTCTATGAATTCTCAAGTTTTATTGTCATCTTTAGTATTCATTCTTTGAAGTTGTTGTTGAAAAACTAATTTAATAGCTCCTTAAGAGCATTGCTTTTTATAGTTCCTCCTCCATGTCTTGTGCTTCAAAAAAAACTTGTACATGCTTGATAGTGAGATTTTTCCATGCCTTGGCTACTATAAGTCGCTAGGGGGCCTTGCTCCTCCACAAAGGCCCATGGATATTAAGGATATGCTACAAATTCAAAAGAGTAACGATCATTTAGTGCCATTGGAAATTTTATTGAAGAAATCTTGGATTAAATATTCTCTCTTACCAAATAAAATGTGATATCCTTTCTCCCCATGCCTTCTTTATTGCTTGAACAAGATTTGTAATCGAACATTTGAACTCTTTTGGATGTAGGTTTTCATTTGTTGCTTGAGGAGCTTTAGAAAGACATCGAGATATCTCCAAACCTCCATCCTTAGAAATGCAAGTCGTTGTGTGCTTGCAATATTTGTCATTATCCCACATAGCTCTCTCCAATGCTCCCAAGTAATGCTCACCTATTTTCTTATATGGTTTCCTAAAAAAATTCTAGCTTTTGAGCCTCCCATTGAGACATCAGCCAAGACATCTCTTGTTTTCCATGAAAGTGTTGGATTTTTTCTTAAGTGAACTTGACCTTCACGAAGACCCATTTTGGAGAGTAATGCCTCAAATTTGTCAATACACTCATTCGACAAAGACAAAGGCTTAATTGAGTATGCATAGTCGAGATGCAACCTGGGAAGTTTATCAATAATTCTAATCTCTACATACAAAGTACATATATGAACATTTGTAAGAGGAATTACAAGAATTGGATCCCATATGTCTTCATTGTTTTTATTTTTACTCAGATCTATAGAGTCTCTAGTTGCTTGGGGCTCTTCTCGTAGGGTGTAAGTTGCTCCAATCTGTAGACCCAACACTTTCCATGAAATAAATACAGGGATATTTTGCATTTGCCCCATTATATATTCCAAGCATATATTTGAAAGTTTTCAAGTTAGTGCTCATGTGCCATTCCACATTAAAATTACCAACTCTATGAACAACCAACATTTATCCTTCACTTTGAGACTTAATAATATTTAGAATGCTTGTATGAGTGAACAACAATTTCAGTGTTTTGATGATTCTCAATTGGTACTTGAGCTGCACCAACCCACCAAATCTCCATCTCAGATTGGAACTTACGCATTGGAGCTTGACCCCCACCATAATTTGTTGTATTCGAGTACCTTATTCATGATGAAAATGTTAATTCTTTCTATCTTTTGTCATTTTTGAATTTGTGCTTCATCTAACTTCAAGGAAAACTTCAAAATACCATGACATTCCTCTAATGTGAGTCTATACATGTGAACCATTGCAATCTGCACTCTTCTTAGATCAACCCATATATTATTAAACGTATTGTATTCAAAACTTTTTTTTTTGTCTTTTCATATGGCATAGATGCTTCAATATGAATGTTTTCCCCAAAAACTTGTGGAGTCTTACAATTCATGGTAGAAATCGATACTCTAAGAGCTCTAGATAACCCAAATGCAGTTATTCTATTACATTTTAGATTTTTAAACCATAGTCTTGAGATAGCATGATAACCTTTTTGATGAATGCCCACAATATCACATGTCTATAAAATTTCGTTTGATTTTATAGTGTCCTTTAATTCCTTGACCAATTCTTTGAGAGTTGGGCCTCTCAAATCCATATTTTGAGGTGACTTAAGAATCCTCAAAATATCATTCTTATTCGTGGTTTCTTTTAAAAGATTGCTTCTCTCCTCACTCTCTCGAATATTAATGCCTGACATGTTAGAGACATATTTCTTTGCAAGGTTCAATCTTCTTTTCTTTACTCTCTCACATAAGCTAGTTATATTTTTAATGGTCTCTTTCTCTCTCTGAATCCTATCGGAATTTTCTTTAAGTGTGCTAGCTTGTCTTGACTTATTTGCATTTTCTAGAATGTCAATCTTATTTGTAAGCTCAGAAATGCTTGTTTGTGAAATAAATAACGCGTTTCTCATTTCATTCATTTGAGTCATGTAGGTGTAAGATGTAGAGTATAACCTTTTATAATAGCCAAGCCTCCCATTATAACCTTCCCCCACATAGCTCAAGTAATTATAAATATTGAAAAAATTAGGAGGTTTACCTATTGAAGGATCCTTGGGATAAATATTTCCATCCACCCACAAATCTATATGTTTCTCTCCTTGAGTTTGCAATTTGTTGGCCTCCATCTCATCTTTAGTAGTCGACGATGTATACTTCTCCAAGATGAATAAATTGGATCTAGTTGGATGGTAAGTTTATACTTGCATGTACTCACATTTGTATTACTTTTGCAAAGGTATTGCTAAACATTTTAGCAGATCAACGACAAATGAATCTCATAGTGATAAGAAAGTGAGCACAAAGATGAGAATTGCGAAAGAGAATGGAGAAAGAGTGTGTGAAAAGAAGACGTAGGAGTAGACAAACATGATATACATGGACATTTCTCGAAAATACAAAATCTCCCAAGTTCCAAGACTAAAACGATTGAAAAGGTGATTCTGACATAAATTAAAGTTGAGGGACAATTAATGCCTGAGCTCTTCAATGAATTCAATATTCTCTCATTAATCACATTTGAGTAACCAAATTTGGCACTTTCATTCTTCCAAAATCTCAACTAATTAGCAACTTAATAATTTTTTTACAAGTGCCTTTTTTGAAGTGTTTTTGGCCCTAATGATGTACAATGTCTCAAAAGGGGCAAATTCGTAGAGCCCATGCTTATATTGCATGCATGCTACACAGGAACTTGATAAAAGGAATTGGAAAAAGGCACCTAATAGGCACCTTAAGGATTCAAGTTTAAGAGTAGTTTTAGATATTCCCTTGTCTTGATCCCATATCTACACAATGCATGGTTTATGCAGGATCATTATTACTTTTCTTATATATATCTCTTGCTTGGACAATGCAACCTAAGTTTATGCAAGTCAAGGCAATTGCAAAACTTGAGAATGCATTATTAGACACTGGTTTTCATGGTAGAAATGTGAAGATTGAAAGGGACAATAAAATGACAAAGGATGGTTAAGACATGCCAAAGAAACTCTCCATTAGGGACTCGGGGGGTCACTCATGAATATATGCATGTATAACGTGAGTTAAAAATAAGGGTTTTTTAAAACACCATTTTTATAAAAATTTTACATACAGAAGGATGTCATATAAAGGGGTTACTTACAGATTGAATAGAAAAGGGTTGTTTTTAATTCAAGAAAAATTCATAGATTAGGATATTTTTAAATAGGCCATGAACGCACGTTATATAGAGAATATATATATATATATATATATGTATATATATATATATATGTATATATATATATATATATATACGTATATATATACATAGTGAACCCCCTAAGGTTAGGGATGTGAAAGCACATAGATTTTTATATTCACCACCCTTCGATAATCCTAGTCAAGTAAAACATTCCGCTCAAAGAATTCAATTCAATAGGTGGAAGTGCATCCATAATGCAATTGTGGACCATGCTAATAGTGGTGAAGCATGATCACGCAAGGCCAACATTTGGAAGTATTTAGATATAATCTTTAAGTTTTGTGGCATGCATGCATGAAACTCAAATGATTACTAAGCCTTTGAAACAACATTGGATGAAATTAAAAAGTCAATGGTTAGTGCATGGACAGATTGAGAGCGGAGTTTTGAGCTCGGGATGTGCCTAAAATTTTCCAAAAAAATCCAGAATTTAGGAAAAAAATATTTAACATTGAAGGCGGCGGCTCCAGCTAGGACGATTTTAAGCACCAAGTGAAAGATGACTCTTAAAAGGTGCCTGAGCGACACTTGTGGATTTTTGATAATTATTCAGAGCGCCGTGCAGGTTGTCAGGAGTTGCCAGTCAATGTGGGATGTCAGGCCGGACGCCCAAGATTTTTCGGAGCTCAAATCGAATGCCGGACAAGGAAGGAGCTGTGAGGTATCCGCCCATCGGCTTTCCAGGCACTCTTTTAGCGGCCTATCGAGAAACGAATCTAAGCGTCGCTGCCCGATACTCCCAGGGAATGTTCCAAGTTATGTCGCCTAGGGTTTCCCGAATTCGCCTCGCAACGGAACGTTCACGACCGAACCCATTAGGATCGACCTGAAATTTGGGTTCCTAGTTGTCAAGGTCTCCTGTTAGCATTCTAGCGTCGGGTATTAGGCATCCTACTTTACACAAAGATACCCAATCCGAAGCAGATCCATGCTGCACTTGGTTCAAAGAGAATGGGAAACGAGAGGGATGCGTTGCTCAACCTCTCTGCCCATAGGGCATAGTCCCATTCCGGTCCCCTAAAACGGCATGAATCGGGTTCTAACCTATCAATACCTAAAGGTCGAATGACGATAAAAACTTGTGAGAAGCCTCCCAGTTCTCTGGGACCACCCTGTCGTAGAACGGACCTGTCAGGGGGTTTCGCCCACCCGCTTCCCTTAATAGCTTTAGTTTTCTAATTAGGTCCTACCACATTTATGTGTGACACTTAAAGTCAGCTTCATTAATTAAGCCTTTTAGGGAGCAAGGTTCGTTCGCATAACTTATAGCATAGACACGAAAACAGAGCAAAGTAATCTATTGACAAACAAGTTCAAACAAGTTCCTTAACTTATCTTCAAGTTAATCTTTGTCTCCCACCCATACATGATAAATTATATATCGCTTCTGTCCAACAGAAGTATCCCTTCTGCCCTGCAGAAGTAACTGGTCTAATTCACATGGCACCACAAACTCAATCCTTTATCTAGAATAGGATCTCCCAACATGCCCAGATGTTGGGAGCCGTGGAGGTCTTCAACTCCATTCTAGACCTAGCAAGGGGTGTCCCGCAAGCTGTCTAGGAGCGAAACATCATTCCCATGGTTGGCCTTTTCACCACTCGACCTTCGGCCCATGAATCGAGCAGTGCCCTCTCGGGTTACTACGCGGTGCGACCATGGAGGTGATCCACCCGTACAATATATCCTTCCTTAATTAAATCCTTTAAGAATCAAGCACAAACAAGGCATTCAACCTAATATCATTTTCCAAGAAAACATTCCTTTAATCCCATGGCGACTTGTCATCACAAACCCTTGCCATGCATTTACCATAAATCACAAGTACTTGGAATAATCATCCAAACAACAACTAACAACTAGTTGAATATAAAGGCATTTAAGATGTTGTTCGATCAATCAACAAAACCAATTGCATTCTTTCCAACCAATGCAAAAATAGACGATGTAACATTTTCATCATATATTTGCTCTCCCCCTTGGGATTCTAAGAGCAATACTATGCAAAAATGTTTATTAACACTTCCTTCCTTCAGCTAGGGCATATGTTAAGGGTTCAAACACTATTCATAATGTAAGTTCTATAGGTCACTTACTTTGATTGATAACCCAACCCTAAATTCGGATTTGCAAAGGTCATCGTTATCCAACGGATCTTAAGACATCCTAGTTTTAACCCTTATGATCAATTTCTTGTACTAGCTCTTAGTCAAGTCATGAGGCAACTAGAAAATTATCCTCATATATCAAACATGTCATAGGCATAACGTATAAATACTTGATAAGATAAGTGCGAGATGATCTCAAGTAATTAGACTCCAATAGGCTTTGCATTGACCTAGAATCTAGTTTTTCTTAATATTTGGCCTCTTAGGCTAAGTACTTTTGAAGTATCTAAACTTTAAACTAGTACTTTCTATTCATGATTCTCAATGTCATATTCTTTTAGTAATTATGCTATTTGTAACCCTTGACTATACTTTAATCTAGCACTTGTATGCACAATCTTTTAATGTCGTTCTTTTGATGGCTATGCCATTCATAACGCTTGACTAATTCTTCCTTGTAATTACTCTACTAGCAAATAAATAATATGTAACTAGGTGCAATTATCTTCCCTTGATATATGCACTTCACAAACTCCATCTTCCGAGTAGGCGAGATGAAATTTATCCTTTCCCATGACCTATTCTCGTGCAATAGTATGGGGCCTAACATATCTCATATGAGAATCAAAGCAAGCATCTATCAATTTGAAAATACATTACTTACGACAGGAACTGCAATTGGATTGACGGTGATGCCTTTGCCCGAAGCCTTGTTGCTGGTTTGCAGGATTGTCATCTGCATGCGACATTCTTCGCTTGGAGGCCATCGTCCGCCGCAGGTAGACTCAAGAGATTAAGAAGGTAGAATAGCTTCAAGATGGGAGATCGTAAGAGAAGATGGTTAAGTCGAGGATCGAGATAGAGGGAATTGAGCTAATTCTCTTCCTTGCAACCTCTCGGAGTGACTCTTCTCTCTCTCTCTCTCTCTCAAGCTCTCACTCACAATCTCTTGGAGGGATATACTCTCTCTCCCCCTCTCTCTTGCAGCCTTTCAGGGTCTCCTTATGCTTTCTTATGCCTCTCCCATGCCTCATATTTATAGTGAATTAGAGAAGAGGGCTTGTGGTTGAGAAGTGGAGCTCTTTGTGGAGGGGGATCTTGGAAAGATCAGTGATCTGATGCTCAGATCATAAATCTGATGGTTCCATTGGCTCCGAAAGGGGGGTAAAACCCCAAGACACTTGATTAGAAAGCTCTTAGTTCACTCCTTCTTCTTTTCTCTGTTCAAAGTGCTGTCCACTGCCTGTGAACTGCGATCGCGGCGCGCGCGATTTTGCAAATTCTCTCTTTATTTTTTTCTTTTTATAAAATCTCCAAACTAACTAAAATATCACTTGTCTTTTCTTTTAAATGACATCTAGTTCTAAAAATCTCCATATCTGTTTTTAGGATAATATCTAAAATATCTAAAATATACTAGTTTTGCCCAAAATCTAGTATTTTTGGACCATCTAAACTATACACATTATCCTAGTGATTAATATAACTCATAAGTTTCGTTCACGTTGTAATTTACGTGAAGGGTAGCTACGGTCCTTGCCAATCCGAGAAAAATATCGAATTTACGACTCTCGATTTTTCTAAATAAATTATTTTAAATTAAATAAAAATTATTAATAATTAATATTAGTTAGTTTTTACCTTAGTTAGTCTTTAGTTAGTAATCTTACTAACTTATTAATTGACTAACTAACTTTCGAACTAACCAACTAACTTTTATTGTGCGGAGATATTACAGGAGCCAACAAATGGTCAAGATTCGAAGAGGTGGACTAAAGTTTGGCCAAATGAGATGTGCCTTTTGGAGTTTGGGGCTCCTAAAAATTTTATGCAACATCTTGGAAAAAACGTGGAGAGAGAAGATGGAGGAAGCGTGGCCTGTAGATGCCGAAAAATGAGCCCTCATGGATGGAGATGGAGATGGCAGGTTACAATCAACCTATGCAAACGACAATGCCCGGCAATTTCTCTCCCTTTGCTGATCTTATCGCCTATCTTCGCTCATGGAATGATGGCCTGAATGAAGAGAACCAGATCTAGTCTTTCTCTCTCCTCTCTCTCTCCCCTAAAGGATTGTTCCTACATGCAAGAGGAAATGAAGAACGGTGAAGGAAAGATTGTTCGGTTGGGACCGGATTGCTTCCGGGTCGATGTAGACATGAAGATTGCTGATTGTGAAGATGCTAGACATTGAATGTGGGCTAACCCGCAGTCCCGCAGCAAAATCGAGATCCCGAAACACGAAACCTTAGCGGTAATTCAAATTTTAATGAAGAAAAATGAATTTTTATGCCATTTGATTGATGAAACATTGTTTCCATGGACTGATTATTCATTATGATGTTGTTTTCTATGAGTTTCAACAGTTTATAATCAGAAAATCATAAGCGATATGGTTCAAATTAATGTTAAAAAACTCGAAAAACACGCGTTTAAGGGGTAAAAATGGGATTTTTACAAAATAAATGCGAAATATGAGACATAACGCCTACAAAACCTAAAATTTTGCTGTCAAGGAACCTAAGGGCCACATCCCACAATCAATCTTAATTTTTAGTCATTTTTTATTGAAGAAAATAGAGGAAAAATATCAAAAAATGGTGAAAAATGGATTTTAAATGGAAGAAAATTAGGAAACGGTAAAAGGAAAATTCCACAAAATTACATGTGTGTTTGTGCAGCGTATAATGAAGGTAAAGCACGAGGTTGGCCTTGGTTTACCCTCATTTCTATGTTTCTGTTCATGTTTATCGCTTTCTTTGTAAGGAAACACACATAAAACGACCCTTTCACCTATCAACGAATGCAAAACATTAAACGGCAGGGTGAGAGGGGAGGTTGAGCGTAAAAATATAAATTAAAATCTGGTTTATGTGCTGCATCATGCCTCTAGGACGTTGTTTTAAAATAAAGGGAAAGGCAGCATGAGCGTAAGGCTCGGTGTCTTTTCTCATTACATAAACGCTAGCATGGAAATCATGAAAAGAATGGTTTCGCACGATGCACAATGCTGATTTTCTTCTGTTTGTGCACTAAACCGTTCACATTATGCACTATGCATAGTTCATGGTATCAACAGAAAAGCTCCTGGACTGCATAGCACTTGTTTTCTTAGGAATTTGACCCACGATTGAGAGCGTAAGGTTATCCCTTGCCGTAGGATAGAGGGTCAGTTTCCTAAGGGACTGTTAAGTAATGACACATAGTATATCTCCTGGATAACTTTTGAAAATGAAGAGTGGAGTTTGTGTTCGTTTGTTTTATATGTTGAGCAGTGCATCAAGGGGCTAATCCCTGCGATGTAGGAGAGCTGTAGTGGGGCCGTGGTGTTTCTACCGAGAGGTTGCCTCCATGTATGTGATTATCGTGGTATTTATTGCCAATGTGTATGGGTTCTCCCTCTGAGGAGTTTATAGAAAGGGAAACGTTGGACTACAACATGATGAAACTATAATAGCATGAATTAGGGTTTAGGGCAGTTTGTCATTTAGTATTAGATTGACGCTCCTGGTCCGCGAGGCCGTGAGGGTGTATTTGTCTGTTATGAACATGAGGTCTGGCTAGTGCCATAGCCAGTGCCGGCCCATTTTAGGTCCCATCAGTGGTGCGTCTGCCGGGAGCTACCAACAAGTGGTGGTTCTCGAATCTAGGGTTTTTAGGGACCAAAAAGTTGGTTTATGTCCTCTGACAAGGACCGATAAGCCGAAATACAAAAAGCAGAACGTGCTGAGAGGGCTAGACGGCGGTTGGAGATTGTAAGTCGCTATTTTCCTCAAAGGAGTACGATACGCATAAGAGGCAGTGGTCTTAGTAACCCAACTGCTGCACATAGTCCTTTAGGTGTAGGAGGAAGCACAAGTTCTTCCTCTCTTCCACCAAGTCAACCCACTTTAAGTGGGGGTGTGATTCCATCAGTTCAAGCTCCTATTGTGAATCCAATTATCGTCATGGCACAACCCATTGCAATTCCTGCAGGGACGCCGGATCTACCAGCTTTAGGAGTACTTTTCCCCATTTTTAATGGGTTAGCTGAAGAAGATGCAGAGTTTCACATTTGTGAATTCCAAATATTAATGTTTAATTACCGCATCCAAGATGAGGGACATCTTATGATGTTATTTAACATGACGTTAAAAGGAAGGGCTGCGGTATGGTATCATAGCATAGAGACTTGAACCATAACCACAATTGATAAATTTTATGCAGCTTTCCGAGGAGAATATGCCCTTGAAAGAGGTGGCCAATACTGGTTGCGTGTGTTGAATGTAACACGCCAAGACCCCCATGAGAATGTGAAAGCCTATGCCAACAAGCTAAGTAAGTGTTTCGTAAGTTACAAACTTACATTCCCATCCCGCCGGCTGCCCAATTGCAATACTTCTTGCATGGATTGGATTTCAATATTCAGGTACAATTGAGCAGTGTGGCTTTGGCTGATATAGACATTGCCATCACGCGGGCAAAAGGAGTAGAGTCATGATTATAAATGGCCTACTTCTCTCAAATAAATCTTAATGTAGGTTTAGTACCTGGAAGCAATTTACCATTGACAAATGGAAGTCAAGGGATGCCTATGAATAACCCTAATGGGAGAGGAAGCATGGTTCAAAATGTACATTTGCTGCAAGCTCCTCCCAGTGTGACTATGCCTATGGCAAGTCAGTTGGCTCCACCAAATGTTGGAGGCCAAGTTTCGAACCCTAATGTTGTTCCTGTGAGTCAACAACCAATGCCCAATCAAATTGTTAGGCCAATGGAACGACGTATAGACGATCAAGGCTATGAGTCGAGTGCATTTAATGTCCTTGGCAAAGTTAAGGATATGATGAAGCACTATACTGATATGATTTCTGAACAATATCGGCAAATAGCTGTTGACATCAATTTCTTGAAGAAGCAGCAGAATCTGATAGGGAGTCGATGCCCGGAAGAGGGTGGTCCCTCAAGATTCAGCTGTAAGTGGTGTGGCAAACAACATTTCCCTAGAAACTGTCCAAATGTTAAATGTGATATTTGTGGGAAGTCGGGCCACTTAGCCGCTACCTGTTGGAGTAAGATTAGTTCTCTCCAACAAGGGAGTAAATAACGAGGTCCAATTAATCATAGAGCGCAAGGTAATAACCTGCAGCAAAATGATGGGCCAAGACAAATATTGCAAAGGGGAAAGACCATTATAGAAGAGTTGCCACAAGGCAATGGAGTCAGCCTTATTGAGGCTGTACGCGTTAATGACGTTGAAACCTCTAACCTAAGAGCCGTGACAAGAGGCCAAAAGGCTAAAGAGGGTGATAGAGATAATGCAAAACCGATTGAGGGAAATCCTAAGCAAGGGGATAAGGGGACGCAAGTCCTGAATCCTGGCATGGAAGGTGGACCTCTAAGGCCTGTTGACAGGAAAGTCGATCCCAAGAAGGATGAGGAAGTGCCAAGAAAGAAGGCAAGAGCTAAAAAAGAAGCACCAAAGCTGGTCCTGAGACCAAAAGAAAGAATGGTTTGGCGAGAAAAGAGAGCTTTGGCTACCTACCATGATTTTGATTTAGCAAGTTCTCTTTGCTAAGTCAAACCAGATGTAAACCTCTTACAGTTGATTAAATTATCTCTAGGAGTACGCAAGGAATTCAAAAAGATCCTCCATATTGGGTATATTGTAGAACATTTGGGCATAGCATGAGTAGGGGAAGATTGGT
Source organism: Lygodium microphyllum (assembly GCF_053477565.2). Lineage (NCBI taxonomy): Eukaryota > Viridiplantae > Streptophyta > Polypodiopsida > Schizaeales > Lygodiaceae > Lygodium > Lygodium microphyllum. Next base: position 11,595,762 of record NC_141154.1, read on the forward strand.
TTGATCATGCTGAAAAGAATTGCCCTAGGGTTCCAATATACGTGGATAGAATATTAGTAGAACATGCTATCGTAGACACTGGGTCCTCCGTCAATATCATGAGTTCAGAGTTGATGGAGAGGTTGGGTCTAGGTATCCAAAAAGATAGCTCCACCCTTCTTAGAATGGCTGATGATAGTCTAAGGCAACCGGAAGGTTGCGTAACTAAAGTCCATGTTACAGTTGCAAGTGTAGAATGCTTCTTGGACTTTAGGGTTATACGATTTGCAGGACGTCCTAGCTATCGAGTTTTGGTAGGCAGGCCTTGGATCTTACGAACAGACTGCCAAGTCGATATACCCACAAGTCGAGTGGTTCTAGGTAGAGGTGCTAATCGAGTAATAGTCGATGCTTACCCTAAGTCTCCTCAAAGTGAGAGAGCTCCTTTATCCTCCACTGAATTGGAAACAGCAGATGATCCAACTAGTAGTGAGACATCATCCAGTGATGAATCTAAAGAGGGGTCCACTACACAGGATATTTATCAAATAACTCTAAATGAGCCGATAGAGCTGCAAGATAGGATAAGGGATGCGGATGTGATTGAGTTAGACCTTAGTACGCCAAATGATTCGTGGCCAATTAAATTAGGTTCCATGCTCAGTTCAACAGAAAGGGAGGACTATGTGTCCTTGATTCAAGAATTTCGCAACATTTTTGCTTGGAGTTATGATGAGCTGAGAGGCATTTCTCCCAGCCTAGCTATTCATACTATTCCTGTGAAAGAAGGTAGTCGTCCTGTGCGTCAGAAAGTAAGGCATATGCCTTTTGAATTGAGGGATGGGCTGTTTGAGGAGTTGCAGAAGTTACGAAAAGCTGGTTTAATCTTCCCTGTACAACATACAGAATGGTGTTCACCAGTTGTTATCAGGAAGAAGAAAAACAAACAGATCCGACTATGTGTAGATTTTAGAGAGCTGAATAAGCAGACAGTTAAGGATTACTACCCGTTGCCATTTATTGACCAGATTTTGGATCAATTAGTGGGTAGGGAAATATATTCGTTCATGGATTGCTTTGCAGGATACAATTAGATGGCAATTGCAGAAGAGGACAAGTTGAAAACGACTTTCATTAGTCTTTGGTACTTTTGCATACCATGTGATGGCCTTTGGATTGTGCAATGCACCTGGATCATGGCAACGAACAGCAAACAAGACCTTTGGTGACATCACCCCAGATGAGTTGAAAGTATTTATCGATGACCTGGGGGCAGCCACTATAAGGGAAAGGATGTTGATTATCTTAAGAAAGTGCTTTGAGCGCTGCAGATAATTTTGTATCGCTCTTAACCCACGAAAGTGTGTCTTTGGAGTGCCTTATGGGCTATTGCTAGGCCATGTGGTCAGTTCAGTAGGGATCGCAAAACTGACCTTGAAAAGAGCAAGGTCATAGTTGCTATGAGTCCACCACGCACTCGAAGGAGGTACACAACTTTCTCTCATCGATAGGGTACTATCGAAGGTTTATAAATGCCTTGGCGGAAAGGACGTTGCCATTAACGAATTTATTATCCTTTAGCTGTCTATTTGAATGGAGCGACCCTTGTAAGGTAGCTTTCAAGGATGTGAAACATGAGCTAGTAAAAGTACCAGTTTTAAAAGCACCTAAAAGAGGCGAGGTATTTTACATATTTTCCGTAGCTACCATGCATAGTACTATTTAGCCCAAATCTGGGAGGAAAAGTGGTATTATCCAATAGCTTTTGCTAGCCAAAAATTGGGCATATCAGAAATTAACTATACTTACATGGAGAAGTTGTGCCTTGCAATGGTCTTTGCGACTAAAAAATTCAGGCACTACATCCTCTATAAGAAGGTAGTTTTCTATACGAAGGCGGAAGGGCTTAGATTGCTTATGAACAAGATACAACTGCCTGATCGTCTGACAAAGTGGTTAATCACTTTGCAGGAGTTCGATTATGAGATTAAGAGTAAGCCACCGAGGGTGCAGGGGATTGTGGAATACCTTGTGGATTTCGAGGAGCCGAAAGAGATTTTGGCTGAAGGAAGTGATATTGAAGAAATGTTTAAAATTGATACAACTTCTATCCCATCTTGGTATGCTGCTATCATGCATTATCTATCAATATGAGAGACTGGAGCTGGTTTATCAAAATCTGAAAAGAGGAAAATTAGACAACAGGCTTTGAAGTTTTCTTTGATCGCAGGAACACTATATCGGTAGGGTGTTGATGATATTTATCACCGATGTGTGATGCTTGACGAGATTCCTTTCATCTTGGAGGAGTGCCATGACTCTGCGTGTGGAGGGCACTTCGCGGGACGGAGTTGTGACGGCACAGAAAGCTTTAAGAGCGAGATATTGGTGGCCATCCATCTTCCAAGATTCCTTTGAGTATGTTAAGAGATGTGATACCTGTCAAAGACATGACAACAGAGAGAATAGGAAACCCCACTTACGCCTATCATGGCTATCCTTCCATTTGAGAAGTGGGGCATTGACTTTGTGGGTCCTATCACCCCGTCGTCTACTACCCAGAAGAGGTACACTATAGTAGCAACTGATTATTTTACAAAATGGTCAGAAGCATGAGCGATGAGGCAAGACAATGCAAAAGAGACTGCCAGTTTCCTTTTAGAGCAGATTATCTGCCGTTTCGGTCCACCAAAGGAACTAGTATCGTACCGTGGAATCCACTTTTTGAATAAAGTGATTAAAAGCTTGACTGAAGCTTGGCAAATCAAGCATAATAAAATGACCCCTAATAATCCGCAAGCAAACGGACAAGTCGAAAGTACTAATAAGCAGCTTGTGGGTATCTTGTCTAAAGTAGTCTCCGAGAAGAAACGAGACTGGGACAGGAAGTTGTATGTGGTAGTATGGGCGTACAATACAACGTTCAAGCGAGCTAATAGCCATACTCCATTTAAATTAGTTTATGGAGAAGAGTGTGTGTTACCCCTCGAAATCGAGTTGCCAACCATACAGTTTGCAATTAACCACTCTTTGGGAGATGAGGATTCACTCTTTGAACATTTCACGACCATAGTCCACCTGGATGAACTGAAATTGCAGAGCTTATTACACCAAGAGGTAGCTAAACGTCGGATGAAGCACTTGCACGACCTGAAAGCAAAGAAGTATACCTTCCTACAAGATTGTCAGGATAGGGAAAAATAGGTCTACGGCTCTACTAGCTGATTTGCAGGGAGTAGAATTTAAAAATAAGGTTAATCTTAACAAGATTAAACCTTATTATTTCTGAGTATGCTAACATGGAGAAATGCATTGCAGGTCCATGTTGGGGCTGATTTGAGACTTGCAAAAGAGCTTAAAGCTGGTTGATGGGGCGGTTAATTCCTTATTTGGAGCACCCATATTTGGAGCAGAGATACCATCAGGGGAAACTTATCTGGTGGAGCAAAGGATACAAAGTGATTGAGCAGGAAGACGGAACCTTTGTCTGGGAAATCAAAGTCCTCTGCCATCACTGCTTACAATTGTTGACAAGTATCCCTGTTGAGTTTAATGAAGAAGGTGGGATGGAGCCGTCAATTCACCCTCTCAACATGCTAAATTTTGACTATCATAACTACGAATAGAGGATTTCGTGATAGCAGGCTGTGTAAACCCATTGTGGACGTACACATTATATTTTGACGGAGCGTCCAGGGGCCCTAATAAAAAAGGGAGTGTTGGAGTAGTAATCCGAGATTCTTGATGTAGAGTTACGATGAAGTTAGCTGCTTATCTCGCGGTAGGATTCACTAACAATATGGCGGAGTATAAAGCCTTGATTATGGGACTGCATATTGCCAAGCAAGGTGGTATTTGGCGGTTGTTGTATATCTCTACTATTTCGGGGAGGGATGTGTAGGTGCTATTCTGCTTTATTTCATTAGGCCAAGAGGGCTAGTTTTCTGTATAGTACAGGTGCGGTTAATGGTTTTTGTTTTAGTTCTGTGCTAGACAGGTTCGAAGAAGAGCTTGGAAGGAGCCTTTGTCGTGCGGAAGCTTCTCGTGGCCCTATCCAGGTGATATCTCTCCTTTACAAGTACCGTGTTTTTTTATGCTATATGTGTATGTGTACTAGTGTAGGGGATTTTCTTTTCTTATTGGGAATCGGTATCCAAGGCATGAAGTCCCAGGTTTAGGTTAGGTATGTCTGAGGGAGGTCTCAGTAGCCGTTGCCTCCTGTAAAGACATTGTCAATAGACATCAAAAGACCTGTTTTTGAAGGCAATCCTAGTAACCCTATTCTACTAGCCTACTAGGCAGCCATTCTAGAAGTTCTTGTTAGTTGTGAGGTAATTAGAGAAGCCTGTCAAAGGAAAAAGATGATGATAGAGAGGAAAAAAACCTGAATATCTTAAAGGAAATAAATATATACAAAGGTGTGTAAAAAGGGGTTCTAACCCTTATAAAAATAGAAAATCAAAGAAAGGAAAATTTATAAGAAGTTGATCATTGCCTTGCGAAGGCTTGGTAGGTTCCTGGGGATGAGTCAGACCTAGGGCCGATGCCTTGTCTTCCTAGGGGTGGCGTCTTGCTGGAAAAGAAGAAAGTAAGGAAGGTTGGAGCAAAAATAAAAGTGAGTGTCAGAAAAGGATTAAGTGTCCCCTTGCGAGACCTGCTAGGTTCTTGGGTACCGAGACAGGACCTGAGGCCGATGCCCTGTTCTCCTTGGGTCACTATGCTCAACTCCCTCCTTTTTACATGCCCGAGTATGGAAATAAACCCTGAAAGAAGAAATGTGCTAAAAGATGATACTTCTTGATCAGGCTATAGGAGTCCTCGCCTAGTAGGAGCTCCTAGTTGTGTTGTCCTTAGCTAGGTAGGTAGTTCAGACCACCACTTAGGGCAACTTCTTTGATAGTTCTTTTTAGTTTGGCCATGTTGGAGCAGTCGGTTAGTGACTAGCTTCGGACCTTCTATCAGATTATGTTAGGCCTACTCCTTGTGGATGTCATGCCTTGGTTCTGTCAGGGGGTAGGGTGAGCATTGTGCTGTGTTTTAGTATGTATCTATTTTGTGTTAGCTTGATGCTTCCTTTGTGCAGATCTATTGTGGGATTCGACGGGCTGAGTCGCCCTATCCCGTTGTCACCAATGAGAGCGGAGTTTTGAGCCTGGGATGTGCCTAAAATTTTCCAAAAAATCCATAATTTAGGGGAAAAATATTTAACATCGAAGGCGGCGGCTCCAGCGGACGATTTTAAGCACCAAGTGAAAGACGACTCTTAAAAGGCGCCCGAGCGACACTTGTGGAATTTTTATAATTATTTAGACTGCTTTGCATGTTGTCACGAGTTGGCAGTCAATGTGGGACGTCAAGCCGGACGCCCAGGATTTATCGGAGCTCAAATCGGATGCCGGATGAGGAAGGAAGCCAACAAATGGTCAAGATTCGAAGAGGTGGGACCAAAGTTTGGACCAAAGTTTGGCCAAATGGGATGTGCCTTTTGGAGTTTGGGGCCCCTAAAAATTTTATGCAACATCTTGGAAAATATGTGGAGAGAGAAGATGGAGGAAGCATGGCCTGTAGGCGTCGAAAAATGCGCCCTCATGGATGGAGATGGAGATGGCAGGTTACAAACAACCTATGCAACTGACAATGCCCGGCAATTTCTCTCCCTTTGCTGATCTTATCGCCTGCCTTCGCTCATGGAATGATGGCTTGAATGAAGAGAACTAGATCTAGTCTTTCTCTCTCCTCTCTCTCTCTCCCCTAAAGGGTTGTTCCTGCATGCAAGAGGAAATGAAGAACGGTGAAGGAAAGATTGTCCGGTTGGGACCGAATTGCTTCCGAGTCGATGTAGACATGAAGATTGCTGATTGTGAAGATGCTGGACATTGAATGTGGGCTAACCCGCAGTCCCGCAGCAAAATCGAGATCCCGAAACACGAAACCTTAGCGGTAATTCAAATTTTAATGAAGAAAAATGAATTTTTATGCCATTTGATTGATGAAACATTGTTCCCATGGACTGATTATTCATTATGATGTTGTTTTCTATGAGTTTCAACAGTTTATAATCAGAAAATCAAAAAATCATAAGCGATGTGGCTGAAATTAATGTTAAAAACCCTGGAAAAACACGCGTTTAAGGGGTAAAAATGGGATTTTTGCAAAATAAATGGGAAATATGAGACATAACGCCTACAAGACCTGAAATTTTGCTGTCAAGGAATCTAAGGGCCACAGCCCACAATCAATCTTAAAATTTTAGTCATTTTTTATTAAAGAAAATAGAGAAAAAATATCTAAAAAATAGTAAAAAATGGGTTCTGGTTTATGTGTTGCATCATGCCTATAGGATGTTGTTTTAAAATAAAGGGAAAGGCAGCATGAGCGTAAGGCTCGGTGTCTTTTCTCATTACATAAACGCTAGCATGGAAATCATGAAAAGAATGGTTTCACACGATGCACAATGCTGATTTTCTTCTGTTTGTGCACTAAAGCGTTCACATTATGCAGTATGCATAGTTCATGGTATCAACGAAAAAGCTCTTGGATTGCATAGCACTTGTTTTCTTAGGAATTTGACCCACGATTGAGAGCGTAAGGTTATCCCTTGCCGTAGGATAGAGGGTCGATTTCCTAAGGGACTGTTAAGTAAGGACACATGGTATATCTCCTGGATAACTTTTGAAAATGAAGAGTGGAGTTTTTGTTTGTTTGTTTTATATGTTGAGCAACGCATCAAGAGGCTAATCCCTGCGATGTAGGAGAGCTGCAGTGGGGCCGCGGTGTTTCTACTGAGAGGTTGCCTCCATGTATGTGATTATTGTGGTATTTATTGCCAATGTGTATGGGTTCTCCCTCTGAGGAGTTTATAGAAAGGGAAATGTTGGACTACAACACGATAAAACTATAAACACATGAATTAGGATTTAGGGCAGTTTATCCTTGAGCATTAGATTGACGCTCTTGGTCCACGAGGCCGTGAGGGTGTGTTTGTCTGTTATGAGCATGAGGTCCAGCTAGTGCCATAGCCAGTGCCGTCCCATTTTAGGTCCCATCAGAGATCAACACATTACCCACTATATGGTACATTATCTTCATAATATCTTATAAAGTATAATTGCTTAATTGCAGGTGCATGAAGCACTAATTTGGCATCATTTCTTATGATTTGATCGCCCACCAAAAAATCGAGTTTTGATCAACTAAAGCATAGCTTAGTGATAGCACCAATTTTGAAACTCCTTGACTTGAGCAAGGAATTTGAAGTTGTCATGGATACTAGTTCACTTGCACTAGGCTATGTACTAATGCAAGAAGGTCATCCTATAGCATATTCTTCAAGGAAGCTAAAAACCCATGAAAGGAATTATGCTACCCATGACCTGGAGCTACTAGCAGTTATTCATGCTCTCAAGTTTTGGCGACACTATTTTCTTGGTAACAAGTTCTCTTTGGTCACAGACCATAAGAGCCTTAAATGGATCTTCACCCATACTGACCTCAATATGAGGCAACGTCGTTGGATTGAAGTTTTGCAGGAATACGACTTTGAGATTAGGTATCAACCTAGTAAAGAGAATGTAGTCCTTGATGCCTTAAGTCATAAAGCATTCCTCAACTCCAGGAGATTTTGGAAAATGACCAAAACCCTAGACTTAAGTAGCAAGAATTTTCTATCAATGGGGTCTTGCGCCCTATTTTAGGACAAGATTATGCATACCCTCAAGCAAGAAACTTAAACAGAGAACACTTTGGAAAGCACACGACTCCCTCCTTTTAGGCCATCCTGGATACGTCAAAACCCTCAACATGGTCAAGAAGAGCTACCATTGGGAAAGGCTGAAGGGAGACATACTCAAATATGTCACAGAATGTTTGTCTTGCCAATGCATTAAAGCAAAGCATGTCAAGATGCCTGGGAAGCTACAACCTCTTAGCATTCCCTAGATGAAGTGGGAATTTATCATCATGGACTTTGTTGTTGGGTTACTCTCCGTTCAAGGAGGATACAATTCAATTATGGTTATAGTAGACATGCTCACCAAGGTTGCATGTCTCATTCCAATAAAGAAAAACTATAAAGCTTCAGATATTGCTAGATTATTCATCAAGGAGATATTCAAACTCCATGGGTGCTTTGCTTAGAAGGATTGTTAATGACCGCGACTCCCTCTTCACATCTTACTTTTGGAGAGGGATATTCAAGGCCATTGGGACTCAACTATGTTTCAGTACAGCCTATCACACTCAAACAGATGGACAAATGGAGAGAACACAATATTAGTGAGTTTGGGAATCTCCAAATTTCCATTTTTTGAATACTAAAAAGATGGCACCCAAATAACATGCCCATAAGTTTCTCAAAACCATATGATGTGACCTATAATTGGAAAGTGCTTTAAAAATGGAACCTATTGAGCTATAGAGCGCTCAATTTGGGGTTATAATGTTCAAGTTATGACAAATCCAAAGATTTGACCATGTGTCCCAAACCTATGGGAAATTCCCATATTCCCCAATATGATGTTAGAGGGTCAACCAAGTCATTGAATTGGAGCATATTGCTGTCGCAAACCCAGGAAGTGGATCCAATATCTATCATTGGTAGAGTTTGCCTATAATGCTTCCTACCAACAAAGCATTCAAATGATACCTTTTCAAGCATTGTATGGGCATGATTGTGGTACTCCACTAAACTTTTCAGATCCTACCTTAAGGGTAGAAGCTTCCAAGAAAATGCTTGAGGAAATGGATGAGCAAGTCAAGGCCATTAGACAAGACATTAGAGCTGGCAAGGATAGGCAGAAAGCCTATGTAGATCTAAATAGACAAGAGCGACTGTTCAAAGAGGGAGATATGGTTTTTATTCGTGTACGACCCAAGAAGAGTTCCCTATCATTGGGGGAATTTAAGAAATTGAGTCCAAGGTATTGCGAGCCCTACAGAACCATCAAGTGCCTAAGGCCCAATTCCTACAAACTCCAACTTCTCGAGAACATAAAGGTTCACAATGTATTTCATGTTAGCCTACTAAAGAAATATGTATCCAATCCTAGCCATGTACTCAATGGTCAACAAGTTGTAATACCAAGCCAAGGAGTCCTTGATCTCTAGCCAGATAGAATCTTAGACATTCAGAAAAGAGATTGAGGAGTAGAACTCTCAGAGAGTACCTCATCTAGTGGAAGGACTATCCAGATGAAGATGCCACATGGATTGAAGAGAGTACTCTCAATAAACAATACCCCCAATTCCTTTCAAGATGAGGACAACTTAATTCCTTAAGAGGGAAAGGATGTAATAATCCTATGGACCGTAAGACCCCCCCTTAGTAATTAAACAAAAATTGTTTAACGCCCCCTGTCAGCACTGCCATCTGGCAGAGGGAGGGGGAGTTGCAGTGGCCATCAACATTGGAAAAAGGCGAGATGACATGGTGGGCAGTGGAGCTGCTGAGGTAAGCAATGAACGTGGTGGGCAGTGTACCACCTCCAATCCCTTCCCCCCCACTATCCCTTCTTTTTCCCCCCTAATAAGGCCCCATGGTGAGACGGTTACACTGGCCATGGAGTGGAGCTAAGGGCTCCTTATCATCACAGAGTTTTTCCCACCAATTAATACCCATCTTCCCGTATAAAATCTCCTCCTTAATCAAGGAATGACACACTATTATTTCCCCCCACTGCTGCCGATCTGTGGAGAGAGAGAGAGAGAGAGAGAGAGAGAGAGAGAGAGAGAGAGAGAGAGAGAGAGAGAGAGAGAGAGAGAGAGAGAGAGAGAGAGAGAGAGAGAGAGAGAGAGAGAGAGAGAGAGAGAGAGAGAGAGAGAGAAGAGGCCTCAAGGAAAATTCCTCTCCTCCCTCTCTTGAAAGAAGCTACAGGTACCCTCTCTCCCTCGCTATTCACGCGACTTCTCTATCAACTACCTCTCAACTTGGCAAAGGGTTGGAATCAAAGCAAAGTGTGGGAAAGTCCCGCACAAAGGAGTGCACCGAGGAAAGAGAAGGCCCACATTCCAAGCTCTGAAATGGCCGTGAAGTGCAAACTCTCCCAAGTAATCGGAAAGGCTGCAACCACGCAAGGAGGATTGTGCAAAGATGCCACCGCTAACATGAATGGGTTATCGGGTATAAATGCCAATTTGTCACTCCAAAACTAGGTACCATTATGGTGTCTAGTCCTATGAATGGAATAGTAAAGCATAGTTATCATAGAAGGGAATCATACTTTTGCATCACGTAATTTTCATAACCGAAAATGTAGATGCCTATGCTTGAATCAATTGATTAAGCATTTATGGGTTGTTTGCAATACTAAAATGATTATTATGCATGAATCTTTGCAAGTGCATTCTAGATTACCAATATATATAAATATGCAAGTTCGTGTAAGACCACTATGTCCTATAAACCATTTAAAAATTTTAGCTTTCATTTACATGAGGCATGGCAAATTTATATACCTTGTACTTTTAAAAAACATAAGTCACAATGCTTGATTTGCATAAGTTCATTGAAATGAATTTTCAAGAATAGAAGCTCTACATTGTACCATCAACTCAGGAAAGACTTGCATCTAGATTTGTATGGCATCGTGGATAGTTTCGGTTGCACTACATGATTGAGATTCATCTTAAAAGGTTGATTTAAGATGCACATGTAAATTTTTAAACTTCATTGCAAGAGGCGGTTTGGTACATGAAACCCTAATATAGGACAAGTAAGGCCTTGACCTATTCAGGGTTAATCGTAAATAAGCCAAACTATTGTTACAATCATAGGTTGACGTAGAATCAAGTAAACATGCTCATAGGTCTCTATCCTAGAAACTAGCCATGATAAGTCCAATAACACCCTTAGAGGTATCATTTTAAACTATGATACAACTCGATGTCAATTCAAGAAAACTTGAATATCGTATCTGCAAGAAAGAACAATCATTCACCACATGGCATTCGATGCTCACAACTACTCAAAGAATGCAAATTCTTAGTTTACTCTTGGCTTGCGGAAGAAATGAACAAAATTTTTTGTTATGAAATCTTGAGGGAATGAAATCCTAGGAAAAACTTAGAAACCCCAATAAGGTTCTAAGGAGGGAAATGGTTACCAAATGACCAATTGAAATCCTAGATTGAATCATGTAAGATATGTGATCTCAAGACAAGAATCTCAGTCAAAAGATTAGCAAATTAGGGCAACTACCATCTGAGATCTATTAGATATAAACCCAATGGTGTAATTACTTGTCCCTATTTGCATACGAATTGTTAGATATGCTCAATGCCCAACCCTCATAAGGTGCCACCAATGATCCATGGTGCTCAAAGTTGTAAGGCCCCCATTATGAGGAGAAGCCAAATGTGAGCCCAGTCCTGACTTGTATATCAAATGAGGTCTATGTGACCGAATGGCAAAAGGGTGACCATTGTGGGTCTAATCTTTGGGTTAGACTGAGTAGTTAAGCTGGTAGCAACTCGAGGCACATTGCATCGAGTTGTGGGGTAAGGGAGTTAAAAGGGAGTTAAAAGGGGTAAAGGGAATATTCCCTGGAATATTCCTTGGCCGACTAGTGGAGGCTCATATGGTAGGTTGGTCATGCCGACCTAGCCGCCTTCATGGGCTATAAAAGCTAAAACCCCTTCACAACCATCAATCATCTATCTTTCACCTAGCCAGAGTTGTTCCAGCTAGCCTTAAGCTCTTCACCTATCTTCTGTCTAGATCGTCATCTAAGCTTCACTGTGGAAGCGCATGGGTGGACAAAGCCATCTCTGTATCAGTTGTTTGGAGCTAAAGAAATTTTCTAATCTCCTCTTATCTGTTGTGTACTCTCTATCTCTATCTCTTTCTCAAATTATGTTTGCTGCGCCATGTAATTTTTACATGGTATCAGAGCCTAGGGGGCTCTAGGGATTGAAGAGTGCGCAAGAGGCAAAGGCTTCAATAACAAAAAGGAATAATGTCATTTTTTGGAAGCAATTTTGGCGCATCAGGAAGTGGTGCAAGAGGTGGTGCTGTTGTACCAGCTATTCAAACATTGAGGATTCGTCCACCAACCTTCAACGAAGGAAAAGTAGATGGTACAAACTATACCTTGTGGAAGTTCAAAATTACAACTATCCTTGATTATTATGAGCTTTTGGAGACTGTGCTGGGGACTGATGTCGAACCACATCCTACCCCCGTCCCATCAAATCCTAGTGTGATGATTCCTCCGAATGCAAATCTTCTACGAGCTTGGAAACGAAGGAATGCAAATTCATTGTGTGCCTTAGTTACAAGCTGTTCTGACAGTGTTCTGACTTTGATTTAGCATACAACCAAATGTAAGAAGTTGGGAATAGTTAGAATGTTAATAATATGCCATGTCACACAGTCATTGGTATATAAGGAGAGAAGTTGTAATTTTTCATATCTTTTGACAAATCAATACATTTACAATCTTTCTCTCCCTTCTTGCTCACAGCTTCCATGGCTTCTTCATCTTTCCTGTCTTTCTTTCTCTAAATCTAGTCTTTCTCTCTCCTCGTCACTCTTATTTTCTCTCTCTCTGCAGTCTTTCTCTCTCCTCTATAGTATTTCTCTCTCCTCTTTCTCTCTCCCTAGTTCTCTCTCTGACAAGTGGTATCAGAGCTTTAGTCTTTGATTCATTATTTTCTCCCAATTTCAGTCTCATTTTCCTATTTCAAAACCAATTTCTAACAAAAATGGTACAAGACAGTGACTAGTGGAGTGTTGCAGGACAACTATAGTTAGCAAATGACTACATCTGGAGATATCCAAGGTCAGATATGGTGGGTAAAGGCTTAAATGGCTGGACGTCATCAAATTTCACGCAAAAATGGAGGTAACTAGGGTAAAGGATGGTTAACCGGGCTTAGTTACAGACTAAACTACAGTTACTTTTCAAAATAGAGCTTCTCTTCTCTCTCCTTCAAGCTTTTGGCTGAAGCTTTCATGGTGGATGTCAAGATTTCCACAAATATCTCTCTCTATGCTAAACATCTCACTGCCAAACCATGGGGCAAAGATTCATTGTGTCCTAAGCTATAGGAGGAATACCAGGCTTGATGATTGTTGAGGAGTATTAGCCAGGAAGCAGCCCGAAAAATGCGCCGAAAAATGCACTGATTTTCCTGCTCCATTTCCCTGCTCAGCTGCTTTAAATCTTCAGCTCACTGGTCAATGTTTGCAAAGGCTTCATCAAACACTTGATTCCATCAACTTTCAGCTTCAGGAGAACTGTTATCAGCCATTCCTCTGCTCAAAACCCTAATACACAGCAGGGCAGCCATAGCCACAGACATGGAAGCTCAAATTTCTCAAAATTTTGGACTTTCTCGACCTTCAAGGCTTCTCTAAAGCTGAATACAAGCTGGATAGACTTCAAGATTGAAGACATTGAAGAGATTTCAGCCTGTGCATGTCAATGAAGCTCAAATGGAAGGATTATTTTGGGGCTTTTCATCAAGGAGCTTGAATCTTTGAGGTTCAAGTGTTCAAGCAAGGCTGGAGTATTGATTCTTCAAGGAATTCATTATATTGAAGCATGTATGGACTGATTTCATGGAGATTTCAAGCTTTATGTTGGATTTATGATGGATTATGAAGAACTCTTGCATCAACGGGGTTGAAGCTGACATCCATCATCATTTGCAAGCTTAATAGAGGTATTTTCTTTTGCTAATCTCTAAAATCTCTCAATAATCCTATTGCTAATGGCCTTTCCACTTGTTGATGAGAGGTTATTGATCAATTAATTCACTGGATTGATCAATAGATCAGAGAATAGTATTAATTTTCTTTAATCTCAGCCTATTTCATTGAATTCCTTTTGATTCAAACCATTACTCATCATAGGTATCATTTCATCAGCTTGATGCATAACCTTGATTTGTTTTGTTAAAATTTTTCTCACCCAAGCTGAAATATTGTAAAAGGGTAAGTACTAGCAATCAGTGAGTCACTGAATTGCATAGGTAAACCCTTCTCCCATCTCAAGTTTTCTTATCTCAATCAATTGCATCTCATGAAAGGCTGAATGAATATTTTTTGGAATTGCATATCATGCTGATTGCTTAGCACACTAGCCTCTACCATGTTGATATTCCCACCGAGGAAAAAGGTGGATCCCGGGGGAGATAGTGGGACAAAAGAGAGGTGACCCTCCCTCACTATTGAAGATCCCGAAGGGGTGCAACCAACCGATCCGGGGGGAACTTTGCCCACCTCTAGGTGATTCGGAGCCCGTGTAGGGAGCCTGTCATGCCGTTTTATCCCTCACACAGGTAGAGCGAGTGGAGGATTGAAGATTGAAGAATTTCCAAGGACTCAAGTACCTACAGGACTAAAACAGGGTAAAACAGGGAATTTACAGGTTACTTACAGGGTATTTCCAGGTGGATACAGGTACACCCTTCATTGCTGAAGCATAGGTGCAGATACTACAGGGTACCCACAGGTCTTATATACCCCTTTGTAGGGTTTGATAGCCATTTGAGGTTACTTTCTTGCATTACAGGGTCAAAACAGGGCACTTACAGGTCTAGACAGGGTGCAGGACTGGACAGTTCAGACTCTGAAATTTAGTTACAGAATTTTCTGTCCTAAACCTGTTATAGCGTGCTATAGCTCATCTTGAAGAGGGCATTGTTAGCTTCGATTCGCATAAAAAAGTTCTGAAATTGGAGTTTCCTAGCCAATGTTATAGCCGTTTTATTGACAGGGGGTACTGCAGGAATGCACTAGTATGGCAGGACATAAAGGCAAAAATAAGATCCAGGAGGACTATACACAGCAAATCAGGGATTCCATGATGGATAGCGCACTTCAAGAGAACCCTGAAGAGCCTCAACAACAAGGAGAAATCAGTATACTCACTGATACCTTGTGTGCCCATGAACTGAGACATAGGGAATGACATGAGGCCATCTTGTCAAGAATGGAGCAGATGGTTCAATCTACTGATCAGACCAAGGCTTCTATTGATAAGTTGGTAGAATCCAACGAACAACTCATGGCACAAATTGTGAAATTTATGTAGTTGCAAATGGCATCAAAGGAAGTTAATGAGAAAGCTTGTTCAAACAGTGGCCCTTCAATCCCACTTCAGCCATCTAACCAAAATGGTCATGGAAATGGAATTATTGGAAGAAGAGGCATTCCAAATAGTCAGTATGAAGTAGGAGAAGCTTCACAAAGGCATGATGACTATTTGGGCAGTTTGAATGGAGCTAATACTCAAGCTTTTGGACTGCATACTCAGAATTCTAGGGGTGCTTTACCAACAGGAAGATTACATGGTAATTCTCAGCCACCTGTTGGAAGATTTCAGTCCCAATATGGAGGTTCTGTACTTGGAAATCCTGATCAGACAGTTTTGGGACAACAACCCTTCCATGATAGAGAATTCAATGACAAAATTGTTTTAGCCAAATTCAATGGCCAGTCATCTTCACCATCAGAATTAGAGGAATGGACCTCTAAGATGGAGTCCTACTTTGACATATTCCCTAAAACTGATGATATGAAGATACACTTTGCCTCCTTGCACTTAGAAGGATTTGCCCACACTTGGTGGAGGTATATCAAGAAAGAGAATGTACTTATTAAGAATTGGGAAGCTTTCAAGGCACTTATAGCTGAAGTCTTTGTTTCGCCTCTTGAAAAAGAGAAGCTAGCACGAAGATGGTATGGTTTGGAACAAAGGGGCCTAAGTGTAAGAGAATATACAAACCAATTCCTCAACTTGACCATATATGTGGAAAGCATCAGTGATGAGGCCAAGTTACACAAGTTTATGTATGGTTTAGAACCATCCTTGTTAGCTGATGTTATGGCGCAAAATCCTACTTCACTTTTCAAGGCTATTGAGCTTGCAGAGCGCTATGGAAGAAAGTATAGGAAAGAGTCTTCATTTCAACCAAGTTATGGACAGCCAAGGACTGTTTTAAAGCAAGGGCAAGTTGGTAACATTTATGGCAGCAATCATATGCCTAGTGGGAGCTTACGAGTACCAACTTATCCTCCATTTAATGCTTCTAGACTTCAAAGTAATTTCAGGACAGCAAACAGTCCAAAGGTTAAATTTAAGCAGGGTGATAACAAGCCTAAGTCCACTTCAGCCATTACAAATTCCAAATCTATTCCCATGGATCTTTACAAGGAAAGAAAGGACAAGGGCTTATGCTTCAAATGTGGAGAAAAGTATACTCCTGACCATACTTCAAAGTGTGTAAATAAGAATGTCAAGCCAAAGCTTCAGAGTATGCTAGTCTTTGAGGACTTTGAAGATGACATAAATGAGGCTAATGCAGTGACAGACAATGCTAAAAATGAAGATTTTGAGGATGATGGTGGACAGGAGTACTTTTATGATCCATCTGACTCTTTTCCTTTTGATCCAGGTGGAGATGTTCCATTTGATCCTGGTGGATTTTGTAATGAGTTGCCTACTGCCACTAATTGTTCTATCTCTATGGATGCTTGGACGGGATCTAAGAGCCCTAATACACTTCGTATGAAGGGAAGCATATGTGGAAAGCTAGTGTTCATCCTGATAGATAGTGGCAGTACTCACAGTTTTGTCAATAAATCTATTATGTACAAGTTGAATTGTGTTCCCACCGACTTACAGCAGCCCATTCGAGTACAAGTGGCTAATGGTGAAGAGGAAACGAGCACACAGATTTTCCCACAGGTTTCTTTGCAAATGGCTGAAAATTTTGAAGTCAAAGTAAACCTGATCACTTTGGAAATGGGGCCCATAGATATTGTACTTGGTTGTAATTGGTTGATGACCTTAGGCAGGATTACTATGGATTTCTCACAGTTATATATGGAGTTTTTCTCCAATGGACAGCTCATCCATTTACAGGGAATCCCTACTAGATCTGATTTTCAACTTATCACCATTCAACAACTCAAGAAAGAGTATAAGAAGCGCTCACAAATATTTGTATTGCATTTGAACAAAGAAACACATGATCAGCTTAATAATTCAGCAAACCATCCAGCCTTAACAGCTCTTCTTGAGGAGTATAGAGATTTATTTGAAGTACCTACTTCATTGCCTCCTAAGAGAGCGGTGGATTACCCCATTGATTTGGAACCCAACTCAAAGACAATCAATAAGCCACCTTACAGACTATCAAAATGTGAACGAGAGGAAGTAGCCAAGCAAATCAAAGAGCTTCTTGAAATGGGATTCATTGAACCAAGTTCTTCACCTTATGCATCCCCAGTCCTGTTAGTAAAAAAGAAAGATGGATTTCAGAATGTGCATTGACTACAGGGATCTCAATAAGATAACAGTGAAGAACAGGTATCCTATACCCAGGATTGATGATTTTCTTGATGAGCTTAAGGGGGCTCGATTCTTCACGAAGATTGATTTGAGATCAGGGTATCATCAGATTCGCATGAGAGAGGGTGATGAAGTCAAGACTGCTTTTAGGACTGATCGTGGGCTCTACCATTTCTTGGTGATGCCATTCGGGCTTACAAATACTCCAGCTACCTTTCAAAGCCTAATGAATAAGATTCTGCAACCTTTCCTCTTTCAGTTTGTCTTGGTATTCTTTGACGACATTTTGATCTATAGCAAGACTTTACATGATCATTTGTCACACATGAGGAAGGTTTTTGATGTGTTGAGACATCATAGGCTTTTTGCTAAGGAGAAGAAGTGTTCTTTCATGCAGACTGAAGTGGAATACTTGGGACATATAGTCAGTGAAAAAGGAATACAGGCTGATCCCAAGAAGGTGCAATGCATAAAAGATTGGCCAATGCCTACTATTACTACCTCTCTTAGAGGATTTCTTGGTCTATCTTCATTCTATGTCGCAGATTTATAAAGCATTATGCAGCAATTGCAGCCCCTTTAACTGACAGGTTGAAGAAAGAGGCTTTCTTTTGGGATACTCTTACAGATAGCAGCTTCAACCAGTTAAAGGAATTACTTACTTCTGCTCCTATCCTTGTATGCCCGGATTTCTCCAAAGAATTCACTATACAGTGTGATGCTAGTGGCCGTGACATTGGGGCTATTTTGCTTCAGGAGCATGGAGTAATTGCATTTGAAAGCCGTAAGCTTACATATAAGGAGATGGCCATGAATGTTTATGACCAGGAAATGTTGGCTATTCTACATGCAATCAAGAAATGGCACCATTATTTATATGGCAGCCGATTCAGAGTACATAGTGATCATCGGGTACTCAAGTATTTCCTTACTCAGTCAAATCTCACTCCAAAGCAACGATGATGGGTAGCTACATTACAAAATTATGACTTTGACATCACTCATACTAGGGGCAAAGATAACATAGTGGCTGATTCTCTTTCTCGTATGTGGGCCTGCAAAGTGTCAGCCATGACATAACTACATGGTGATTGGATTAAAGAGCTACAAGAGGCATATCTCTTAGATGAGGAATTCAGCCAAATCTTTTAGAAATTACAGCAAGGTCTTATGGAAGAAAACCCGCATTACCAGCTTAAAAATGGTCTTATTTGGTGGAAGGGCAAGATTGTTATTCCCTCTACTTCTTCTTTCAAGCGAAAAATTATGGAGGAGTTACATTCTTCGCCTTTAGCTGGACATTTGGGAGTTTTCAAGACTTATGACAGGATCAGTAAGAGCTTTTATTGGAAAGGACTGTGGAAGGATGTCAAGGACTTCATTATGAAGTGTATGCCTTGTCAACAAAATAAGGATAGCACCCATAAGCCAGGAGGTTTGTTGCAGTCATTGCCTATTCCTATGGGTAAATGGACTCATATTACTATGGACTTTATCACTGGCTTACCTACTACCAAGAAGGGGTGGAATAGTATTTATGTGGTGGTTGACATACTCACCAAAGCAACTCATTTTATCCCAATAAAAATTCAATTTACTGCTTCTCAAGTGGCCAACCAGTTTATGGAGCATATTTTCAGATTACATGGATTACCGCAGGTGATTGTCCATGATAGGGACTCAAAGTTTATGAGTAACTTCTGGCAAGTGGTATTTACATCTATGGGTACTAAGTTGGCTCCATCTACGGCTTATCATCCCCAAACTAATGGACAGACAGAGAGAGTTAATAAATGGTTGGAGACTTATCTTCGCCATTTTTGCTATGATGTCCAAACCTCATGAGATTCTTGGTTACACCTGGCTGAGTTTGCTTATAACAATTCCACTCATGCGAGCATAGGAGTTTCACCCTTTGAGGCTTTGTATGGTTACAAGGTTCCCTTACCCACAATCATTTTTTATGAAAAGATTAACCCTCATGGGAAGGAAGAGTTGGAAAGAATGCAGACCCTTCTTCAGCAATGCAAGGTGAATCTAAGAAAGGCTCAAGATCAGATGAAGATGTATGATAATGAGAAGAGGAGGCCTTTAGAGTTTCAGGAAGGAGAGCTGGTTTTGTTGAAGGTGCCCAAATCCAAGTACTCTATATTGAAAGATGGATCCAGTAATAAGCTTGCCCACAGATTTTATGGCCCTTACAGGATCCTTAAGTGGATTGGAGATTTGGCATATAGACTAGAGCTTCCCTCTTCTACAAAGATTCATAACGTCTTCCATGTTAGTCAGCTCAAGCCCTATTATGGTGATCTAGTGGATATAGTTGATGAACTGCCACCTATTGATGAAGATGGTCTTGTTCAGTACATCCCAGAGGCTGTTATAGGTCAGCGTGAAAAGAAGCTTCGATCACGTTCTATTGTGGAATATTTGATTAAATGGAGAGGTTTACCTTCTGAAGAGGCTTCTTGGAGACCTGATTCAATATTGGATGAGTATCCATACTTGAGGGATACATTGGTGTGGCTGAAGCCTATTGCTTATGGAGCTAGTATTGACGCAGACTGGTTCAGGATAGCGCGCTGTTTTAGAATAGTTTTTATCGTACCTCATTTTTAGAATTAAGCTATCTACATGAGCTTAAAGTACTCTTCAAGAGCTTCGTTTTGATATGTGGTACATCTTATTTGGACACTTCTATCAAAAGTTATGGCAAATTTGGTCCAGCAAGACTATTTATTCAGCAAGCTGTCTACTTTCTTTTGGAACTATTTGTTGAAGATTCTATGGCTCCATTTTCTTCTGAAGTACTTCAAGTCATGTATATAGTTGGGTCCTCTTTCCGGTCTTCAAATTCAGCCCTTGTAATGATAATTCTTCATTCATTTTCCATTTGTAAAGCTGTAAAACAGAGTAGTACTCTGTTCTATCCATCTCTTCTTTAGCTCTTTCTAGGTTTGTTTTTTAGGACAAAAACTTTTGGGAAGGGATGGATTGTAAGAAGTTGGGAATAGTTAGAATGTTAATAATATGCCATGTCACACAGACATTGGTATATAAGGAGAGAAGTTGTAATTTTTCATATCTTTTGACAAATAAATATATTTACAATCTTTCTCTCCCTTCTTGCTCACAGCTTCCATGGCTTCTTCATCTTTCCTGTCTTTCTTTCTCTAAATCTAGTCTTTCTCTCTCCTTGTCACTCTTATTTTCTCTCTCTGCAGTCTTTCTCTCTCCCTAGTTCTCGCTCTAACACCAAAGCATCAGAGGCTTGGAATGTATTGAGGAGTCAGTATGAAACTTGAAACAAGGATTCAAAACTTGGAGAATCCACTAGCAACGGAGAAGTTTATTGAAGGAGAGACAGCTAAAGCATTCATCACTCGGATTAAGAATCTGTGTGACCAGATGGCTGGTGCTGGGATATAAAAGACTAGCGAGGAGCTAGCGAGGAGGTGTCTTTGGATTTTTCCACAAAAGTTTGATGGACTAGTAACTGCCCTTAATACTCATGTGAGACCTCAAGCTTTGATTTTTGAGGAGTTTTGTGCATTATTGATGGAGGAGGAGTTGAGGTTGAAAGCTCGAGAAGGAAGCAACAATGGAGATGCTACATTCTCTGCCAATGCAAAAGGCAAAGGTGGTTCCTCCACCAAAAATGATGGTGACAAAAAGAAGAAGGACGGCAAGAAGAAGTTTTAAGGAGAGTGCTTCTACTGCAAGAAGAAAGGATATGCAATCGCAGATTGTCATGTCAAGAAGGCAGATGAAAAGAATGGTACCCTTAAAAGTAAAGAGAAAGAGACAGCCAATACAGCTGAAGCAGATTTGGAGTTATTCATGGCGACCATTGAGGAGGTGTGCTCCTCGGCGCAAGAAGAATCTACCATTGACTCATGGGTGTTGGATAGTGGGGCCTCCCGTCACATGACCAACAAGAAAGGTCTATACAGTTCTATGTAGTCTCTACAAGAATCCATCACTATGACGATTGGAAATGATGCAAAATGCCCTGTTGTAGGCACATGTACTATTTCATTTGTTGTTGCAAATGGTTATGTCAAAAATCTTTCAAATGTGTTGTATGTTCCTAAAATTAGGAGAAATCTATTATTAGTTGCTACCATAACTGATCTTGGTCATGAAGTGAGGTTCAAGAAGACAGGTGCAAAAATTCTTGACAAAGATGGCAAAGTTGTTGTCAAAGGAGAAAGAAGGAACAACCTATATGAGCTAAGTGCTCTTACAGCCACTATTGGAGTGGGCACAAGTAAGCTTTGGCATGAAAGGTTTGGACACATTGGATTTGCAATGTTGAAGGAGATGAACAAGCAAGGTATGGTTGCTCATCTACCTACAATGATTGAATTGAAGGAACCATGTGAAGCTTGTATGATGGACAAGCAACAGAGAAAGGCATTTCCACAAGAAACCAAGAATAGAGCAAAGGCTTCTCTAGAGTTGGTGCATGCTGACTTGTGCGAAAAGATGCCTACACGAGCCTTGGGGGCATTTCCACAAGAAAGCAAGAATAGAGCAAAGGCTTCTCTAGAGTTGGTGCATGCTGACTTGTGCGGAAAGATGCCTACACGGGCCTTGGGGGGATCTTCTTATTTTATGTTGATTGTCGACGACTATAGTAGGAAGATGTGGGTGTACTTCCTCTATGACAAGGCTCAAGTTTTTGGTAAGTTTAAAGAATGGCTAAAATTTGTTGAGAATGAAATAGGGAAAAGTGTGAAGAAATTTATAACAGATGGTGCTGGTGAGTTCAACTCAAAGGAGTTTGAAGAATTTTGCAAGAGCAAAGGGATCAAGCATCAATTGATGATGCCTCACATACCTCAGTAGAACGGTGTTGTGGAAAAGGAATCTCACCATTGTGGAGATGGCAAGATTCATGCTAAAGGGCAAGGGATTTCCTAACCATTTTTGGGCTGAAGCTATTAATACTGCAATCTACATTTTAAATCGGAGCTACACAAAGGCTCTCAAGGCAAAAACACCTCATGAGGCTTACCCATTTGTATCACACTTCAAAATTTTTGGATGTGAATGTTATGCACATATTCCAGATGAGAAGAGAAACAAGTTACAACCAAAAAGCAGAAAATGTATCTTCTTGGGTTATAGTGATGAGCATAAGACTTACAAATTATATGACCAAGAGGCAAAGAAGATCATTGTGAGCCGTGATGTGGTGTTCAAGGAGCAGCTACATATAGTGGAGGAGGAGAAGGCAAGTTCTTCCACTTTATCATCAAGCAAAGAAGTAGTCCACTATGAACCTGTCCCAAGAGATGTCCCTATCCTTAAGGAGGATGAAGCATCATCTTCAGATGATGAGGAAAAATTTCACCAACCTGACATCACCCCACTGGAAAAGCCATTGCCATGTTGGGTGAAGCAGCTCTATGACCAAAGTAATCGTATGCCCACATCTATTGAGGAGAAGGCAGATGGACCAAGGAGGTCTCAGAGAATAGAGGAACAAAGGAGGGCTTTTGCTCACATAGTCAATATGGCCTTGATGGATGAGATTATGAGAGAAGTAAAGGAGCCAACTAACTTAGAAGAAACACTTGTAGATCCAGCATGGAAGGAAACTATGCAAGTCGAGTAAGATAGCATAATGAAGAATGACAATTGGGAGCTAGTGGATTGGCCAACAAAGTGGAAGGTTATTAGCAACAAGTGGCTCTAGAAGGTAAAGTACAATGT
This sequence comes from Lygodium microphyllum, assembly GCF_053477565.2. Classification (NCBI taxonomy): domain Eukaryota; kingdom Viridiplantae; phylum Streptophyta; class Polypodiopsida; order Schizaeales; family Lygodiaceae; genus Lygodium; species Lygodium microphyllum. The sequence goes on from NC_141154.1 coordinate 11,618,759, forward strand.
TGATGGTACCTTAGAAAAGTACAAAGCTAGACTGGTTGCACAAGGATTTTCACAGGTTGAAGGGCTTGATTTTCAAGAGTCATTTGCCCCAACTACCAGAATGACTACTATTCGCACAGTAATTGCAATGGCCGTGCACAATCAATGGCCAGCTTACCAAATGGATGTTAAGTTAGCATTCTTAAATGGTGACCTCAAGGAGGAGGTGTACGTGGCTCAGCCACCAGGGTTTGAGGCCCCCCATTATGAGAACAAAGTGTGTAAGCTGAATAAGGCATTGTATGGGTTGAAACAAGTCCCTAGAGCATGGTACCAGTGAATAGATAAGTTCTTTTTAAGCTTAAACTTCAAAAGATGTGCCTCAAATGCTAGCTTGTATGTTTACAGGGATGGTGAAAAGTCTGTAGTGATTGTCCTATATGTGGATGACCTTATTATTACAAGTGACTATGAAGATATGATCAACCAAACTCGAAAGGCTTTGAGTTCTAAGTTTGAAATGAGAGACTTGGGCTTGCTACACTATTTTTTGGGAATTGAAGTCTGGCAAGAGCCAGAAAAGATCTTCATCTCTCAGAAGAAGTATGCATGGGAGATCTTGAAGGAATTTGGCATGACCGAGTGCAAGGAGATAGCTACACCTATGGAGGTGAATGCAAAGTTATCCGTTGAGGATACATCAGCACTGGTAGACATTGGGAGGTACAGAAGAATGGTCAGCAATTTGATCTACTTGTGTAACACTAAACCAGATATTAGTTTTGTTGTTGGTGTTTTGAGCACATTCTCAAACAAACCTCATGAGAGTCATTGGAAGGCTGGGATGCGGGTGCTCAGATACTTGAAGGAAACTCTTGACTATGGTATCACATATAGTTTTGGACCTTCTCTTGTGGGGAATTGTGACTCAGATTGGGCAGGAGACATTGATTCCAGGAAGTCAGTTTTTGGTTATTGTTTCTCTTTGGGTTCATGACTTTTCTCTTGCATTAGTAAGAAGCAGCCAACATTGGCATTGTCTTCTATCGAAGAAGAGTACAAGGCAGCTTGTTTTGCTGCATGTGAAGTAGTATGGTTGAGAAGGATCCTATGGCATATGAGAGTGCAGGATGAAGGACCAACTCTGCTGAGATGTGACATTCAAAGTTGCATTGCCATTGCCAAAAATCCAGTGTTTCATGCACACATCAAACATATAGAGAACCAATATCACTATGTGTGTGATTTGATAGAGAATGGGATATGGAGCTGGTCTACTGTCCAACAGAGGAGAATGGAGCAGATATCTTCACCAAAGCACTTACAAAGGATCTGCTTCAAGTTCATCTTCAGAGACTCGGCATTGGATCGAGGAGATAGTTCACCTATGGTTGGACATTGAGGGGGGTTGTAAGATATGCTCAATGCTCCACCCTCATGAGGTGTCGCCAATGATCCATGGTGCTCAAAGTTGTAAGGGCCCCATTATGAGGAGAAGCCAAATGTGAGCCCGGACATTGGTTGAGTCCTAACTTGTATATCAGATGAGGTCTATGTGACCGGATGGCAAAAAGGTGACCATTGTGGGTCTAATCTTTGGGTTGGACTAAGTACTTAAGATGGTAGCAGCTCGAGGCACATTGCATCGAGTTGCGGGGTAAGGGAGTTAAAAGGGGTAAAGGGAATATTCCTTGGAATATTCCCTGGCCGACTAGTGGAGTCTCATATGGTAGGTCGATCATGCCGAACTAGTTGCCTTCATAGGCTATAGAAACTAAAATCCATTCATAGCCATTGATCATCTATCTTTCACCCAGTTAGAGTTGTTCCAGCTAGCCTTAAGCTCTTCACCTATCTTCTATCTAGATCACCATCTAAGCTTCACTGTGGAAGCGCACAGGTGGACAAAGCCATCTTTGTATCAGTTGTTTGGAGCTAAAGAAATTTTCTAATTCTCCTCTTATATGTTGTGTACTCTCTATCTCTATCTCTTTCTCAGATTCTATTCGCTGCACAATGTAATTTTTACACGAATGAGGGTCAGAACGAGGGTATTCCCTACCCCTCAGAAGATCATTGTAGTTGACACCAAGGAAAATCCAAAAAGGGTGAACGCTAAGCATTCGAAAAAAACAGGGACTCCACCTTGGCAGATGTCCTGAGTACTCGTCTAAATTATTGTTTGTGCTTGTAAGTTTAGGAACAACGTAGGAGAGCTCTGGCTATAAATTCCTTGCCTCCGGGTCTTACTCAAGTGAACTGTGTGATCTCGAGATAGAATCTTGATGCCCTGTTACTAGTGCAAGGGTGGAATTTGGAGGAAAATAAGAGGTGTCCTTACGGATCACAGGAAATGTCCTATGGACAAATCTTGTACCTCAGCTAAATGGTTAACATAAAGTTTAACTCCAAGTAACTTGTTTGAGTTGTTTTTGTGTCAGTGCCATAAGTTACGCTAATGAACCCTGTTTCCTAAAAGGCTTAATGAAGGACACTGATTTTAAATGTCACACATAAATGTGGTAGGACCTAATTAGATAACTAAAGAACGCCTATTGAGGGAAGCGAGTGGGTGGCGGGTCCAAGGTGGTCCTAGAGAATTGGAAGGCTTCTCACAAGGTTCAAGCATTGTACGACCTTTACGTGTTGTTAGGTTAGAACCCGATTCATGCCATTTAGGGGACCGGAATGGGACTATACCCTACGGGTAGAGAGGTTGAGTGGCACATCCCTCTCATTTCCCATTCTCTTTGAACCAAGCATGGCATGGGTTAGCTTCAATTAATGTATCTCTACATAAAGTAGGATGCCCAAGAACCGATGCTAGAATGTTGTTAGGAGACCTTGATCCTAGAGACCCAAGTTTCAAGTTGATCCTAGTAGGTTCGGCTGCAATCATTCCATTGTGAGGCAGACTCAAAAAACCCTAGCCGACAAACCCCATAACATTCCATAAGAGTGCTGGGCGGCATCACTTAGATTCATATCTCAATGGACCGCTAGAAATGTGCCTCGGCAACCGATAGGCGGCACGTTACAATGGGAAGCATTGCCATTCTTTTTGTTAATCTCTTCATTCAAGAGTGTACTCTCTACATTCTGTAACTTTATCGCATTAGTATGTATGGTTACACACGTAGGAGTACGAAATGTATCCCATGATTCATGCAATGTAACCAAGAGGAACGAAGGGGGAAGATTATAACTTGAATTCAGTCCCCTGTGAGAAGCTAAATGGCTGAGAATGGAATGAAACTCATTTAAGTGGACTAACATAGAACTACCCTCCTTCATGCAAAGGTCCATGAGTTGCTTTAGCCAAAAACATGTGAGAATCAAGGCTGTGCTTGCCATAGACATTGCTACTCTTATCCCATAAGTCCCATGCAGGACTGCCCATCAAAGATCACATTATAGAAAACCTACTTAAAGAGGGATAATATGATTATAGACTTATATAACTAATCCAATTCAGCTCAATCCTCTGCATCAATATGTTTGGACTTGAAACCCTCATGTTTCAAAGGCTTTGCCTACATTTTCTATACTAAAACTTGCTGATTTGGGCCTTCCAATAACTGTAGTTGGTGTCATCCAACTTGTCAATATTAAGGATGACACTATCATTAGAACCACTAGCCATAATAAGACCAAGCAAATGCCCAAAAAAGGGAAAAATAGGCTGCTCTAATAACTTACAAATCAACCCTGAAACCACTGCTAGATCAAGTGGAAAACAAGGGATATTGACCAAGTAATGAGCTATCAACAAACTCAATGCAAAAGATTGTCAAATGGAGGTGATTTCTCACATAAACTATACAATAAACTATAATTATAGCATGCTAAAAATAAATTACACCAATTACAAAAAAAGGAAAAAAGGGACATTCACTTATATAAGAGAAAATACAACTGCTAGGGGAATAGCTGCAACTGGAGTGAGTGAATATGCAACTGGCATCAAGGACTATCAAGGGATCAATGTGTCAAATTAAGATATATCCCATAGGCATAACGGATGTGTACTCTCCCGCAAGGTGCAAAAACTCACTATCACACATGACAAATACTATGAATAGAGTACTTAGGGATTTTATACCATAATTGATAATGCCCTTCTTGGATGATGTTCTAATCAAAGGGTGTGTAGTGGATGAAAATAATGAAGAGATGGATGCTCATGGGTGAAGACAGTTTGTTGTAAACCATATTGTGGATTGTGAGAGGATTTTGACGCGTCTAGAAGAGGTGCATTTAACTCTTTCTGGACAAATGTATGTCTTTGGAGTTGAAGAGGTTTTGATTGTTGGGCATATGTGTGGGACCTATGGGCAAAGACCGTCATCGAAAAAATAAGATGAGATTAATAGAATGCAAGATGTATGCACAAATGTATTAGAGGCGCATAGATTCTTGGATGCATGTGTATTCTATTTGATATGGATTCCTCACTTTGCACATGTAGCTAATTCTCTATATCAGCTTCTAAGAAAAGGTCAGAGATTTCATTGGGAAAGGAATCACCAAAAAGCAATGAAGAAATTGAAGTAACTCTTAAAATCTGCTCCTAGCTGATTATTCACACGGAAAGACTATCATTATTACTATTGATACAAGCCCCCAATCGGGATTGGATGGGCATTTGGGCAAGATGATGAGGAAGGGAAAAGATATGCAATTCTCTTTGGTGCTAAAGCATTGATTGAATGACAGAAAAGGTATCCACAGGTAAAAAGAGAATTATGGGGAATTGTGACAACACTTAAATGTGATAAGGATTATTTTATGGGTGCTCGTATAGTCATTGAGGTCAGGTATTGGGTATGATTTCTAGTTGTGCTACCTCAAACATTGCTATGCTTTGGTGGATTGCATACATCAAGTCTTTGAACCCTGAATTTTAGCATTACAGGAAGAGATAACCCGTTGGCAAACATGTTATCTCAGGCATGCCATGAGAATAAAGATGGGTTGAAGGATGAGAAGGAAGAAGATGACTTTCTTGCGGCTAAAAATGATGTTGTAAGAGTGAATTTAGCAATGCAAGGAGTTGCTACAGCATTAACAAAAGCTTGGACAACAAAGAGAAGACACATTAGATGTTTTGTATCTTGTGTAGAAGTGTTTCTGGAAGACAAATATGCAAGAGAGTGACTGAGAATTGTTCAATACCTTAGTACATTAACAAATATATATGAATGGTTAGATGAGGGGTTTGAGAAGATCAAGAGGAAAGTGTATGGATTTTTCTTAAAAGACGAATACTTATGGAAACATGCTAAAAAGAAACAGGGTATGCCATTGCGAGTTTTGGGTGACAGAGCTTCACAAGTAAATGTTATGCAATAATTTCATGAAAGCTTATGGGCTATCCATAGAGGTGTTTGGGGTACTTTTGCAAAGTTCAAATAAAGATATTGGTGGTAGGGTATGTATAAGGATGTTGCTCACTTTGTAGAAACATGTACGACATGTCAAATGTATTCATCTGTGAGACATTGAGATGGATTGCGGCCCACATATCCATTGTCTCTTCATTTTAAGTGGGTGGTGGATTTAGTCATGATGCCTACAGGTCTTTGGAAAATGAGAAATCTTGTACTTGCTCATGAAGACTTGACTAATCAAGTAGAAGGGAGAGCTCTACGTACTAAGACAACAAATGTAGTGTGTACTTTTCTCTTTGAAGAGATCTTTTGCCGATATGGCTGTGTGGGAAAATTACAGCAAATAGGGGTGAGCTAGATGCAGATGAAGCTTATGATTTCTTTGAACAGTTAGGGACAAATCTTGCCTTAAATTCAACTTATAACCTTGAAGGAAATGAAAAAAGTAAAAGAGGTCATACACCTATTGTGAAGGCATTGGCAAAAGCATGTGAAGAGAAGGTAAAAGAGTGGCCATGATTTCTCCCTTATGCTTTGTGGGTTGACAGAACAACTCATAGTGCCATTATGGGATATATGCCTAGTGAATTGATGTATGGTCAAAAACCTATCATACCAATAGAAGAGATGACACTCACATGGAGTGTGTTACCTTGGGAAGAGGAGTTGAATCGAGAGGAGTTGTTGGCCTTATGCATTAGACGGTTGGAAAGAAAGTAAGAAGACATAGAGGCAACAGTTGCAAAATTAAGAGCAACAAGGATACAAAACAAGAAACGGTTTGACAAAAGACATAGACTGAGACCAAGAGCCATACAAGATGGGGATGGGGTATTGATTTATGATAGCAGTTTAGACAACTAGCATAGTTCCATGTGTAAAGTTTCCAAAAGATGGTTTGGACCCTATGTGGTAAGACAAGTGTTTGATAATGCTACTTATGCATTAAATGAGCTGGATGGGATAGCCATAAAACTTTTGATAGCAAGGAAAAGAATCAAATTATTCAAAAAGTAGGAATCTACTCCCTATGAGTTGCCAGAATTGGAAGAAAATAGTGGCTATGATATAGGGGCTAGCCAAGAAGATATGGAAGATGAAGAAGCAAAGGATATGGTTGTAGAGGATGAGGAGGATTCAAAATTTGGTGACAACAAGGATTTTGGCACATACCGGAGGATGTGCAGGTTCAGAGGGGGTGGATGTCATGCCACTACGTGGGCACAATGTGAAAAACTCTGAAGTGCATTGTCATCTGACTTTCTTATTGATGTAGAGAGTCAATGTGATCTAAGTCATTCATGCTAGTGTTTATGGCATGGATGGTTCAAAAATACTAGATTTTTGGATAATTTTGGTATATTTTTAATATTATTTATCATAAATATCCTAAAAACCCAAGAAAGCTTCTAGATTAAGATGACATGCAAAAAGAAAGTTACTTTTTCGAGCTAGTTTTGGGATTTCTCATAAAAAAGAAAGATGGGCAAAATCGTGCAAGTTGCGATCATAGTTGACAGGCTGAAAATAGCACTTTGAACTAGAAGAACAAGGAGTGAATTGGGAGATTCTAGAGTAGGTGTCCTGCAGTTTTACTCCCTTTTTGAAGCCAACGTAGCCATCAGATTTGGGTTCCTGGCAGCAGAGAGGAAGTTGTTGTTGGATGCACGTTTTTGGTCTACAGGGGAGCTCTAGGAGATCTAATGCTTGGAGATTGCTTCTAAGTAGTACTAGACAAGGGATTTCTCATTCTTTCAATACATATTCATTTAATTTATTGTGCTTTGCCTTTATTGTGTTTACCTCTTATCTATTCTTTTTCTTCTCTTTCATCTCCCATCTCTACTTCCTTCTATCTTTGATCCCCAGTGGATACGACCTTTCGGCTAAAACCCCTCCGACAACTTGCTTTTATGCCCAACACTTTATATATGTGTAGTATGGCACACTTCTCTCCATATCTTACATCCATGTTCCCATACCATACAATAACTAACACATAGAGTACTTTCACATACACAAATATTGAGTTTCTCGTGGCAGTTCACTTTTATGTATATCCTCTATATCACATGTATTCAAGGACTATCTATAAATACTTATATTTGTGAATTAAACAAAATCCTTTTTGATCCACTATCTAAATAATCTATTTGTATGATACCCTTGTGTATATAAAAAATAAATTAAAAATGTTATATAAAAAATACCTTATTTTGAATCCACATGATACACATATATATTCATGAGCGAATCCCCCTAAGCCATTCTCAATATCCTCTCTTAAGTGACATGTTTAATTTACCTTGTCACACATCAAATGTAACATTGCACAACCACAATTACTTCCTCTCAACAATCCCCCAATGCTATAATGGATTGCTAACACATTACTAGATATCTAGTTGCCATATGCATGCTTCATGTGCATGTAACAGTGTTTGTTTGAGCACCACCCGCTTGAATGAACTTACCCCATTCTTTTTTAACAAATTTTTTTTTAGAAAGGTACGATAAACCCACATATACAATAATTATATGCACGCACTACACCATCACTAATTGTATGGTGGGGGGACTTGCTTGAGCTACTATACAAAACATGCTATATACACAAGAGGAAACTCATTCAAGAACACAATAAGAGAGATGGAAGCCAAAAAATTTTCTTGCTAGTTTTTGTTTCTTATTTCTCTCACAATAGAATATACAAAATATAGATAAGACATAATATAAAGAAAAGTGGCCTAGTAAGTCAAATAATATATAACTAACTTTATAATCGATTATTGGTGCTATAACTATGCAAATGTAGTAGATATAACAAACTAAATATAATAAGTGATAAGTGAGTGGCTATGTGAGATTTATAATGACCACCAATATACTAAGTATAGATGTGTGAACCCATCCAACTAGGCATGCCACCATCAATGTTTACATGTGTTGAGCTTGCCACTCAATACCCCCTTCAAGCTCAACTATATCTATGCAACTCCAAGTAAGCTTTGAAATTTTCAAAGCTCCTCTCTACCCAATGCCTTTGTAAAAACTTTCAACTATTTGATCCAATGTGCTAACATATACCAAGTCAATCTCTTCTACAACAAGTACCTTCTCTCTCACAAAATGGTAATGCGCCTCAATGTATTTTATCCTAGCATAGAACAGTGGATTTCAAGCTAGCTCTATACTGCTCATGTTGTCACATTGAATGAAAACTAGACCATCTCCCTATGCATCTAAGTCACCTAATAACTTTTTTAGTCATACCACCTCACATGCTTCCATAGAAATACCCCTATAGTTATCCCTTGTACTTGATATATCAACTATCGGTTGCTTTTTGCTACTCCAAGTAACTACTCCAATACCAGGAAAAAACAAGAAACTACTAAGAGACATTTTATCAAACTTACTACCAGCCCAATCTACATCTATGTATCCAAACACATGTACATTGTAACTTATCTCATAAAAAAGTCCCATATTGTAAGGTGGGCTTCACGTATCTCAATATACATCTAACTACATTTAAATGAGGCCTCTTAGGTACTTGTATGAATTGACTCACAAATCCAACAACATTGGCCTTATGATGGTTATATAGATCAAACTCCCTACTATCTTCTTAAATATAGTAGGGTCTTCTATCTCATTTCCAAAAGTAGGACTCAACTTTACATTTTGCTCCAATGGCATTGAAAGAGACTTACATGCCATCATAGTATACTTGAATAATATATCCAAGCTATATTGCCTTTGTGTGGGAGCCCTTCAAGCTCTACCCCAAGACCTACGGACCACTTATTGCTCAAGTGTTTCGAACTGAGCAGCCATGGCTACCTCTCACATAGCCGTTGCGCAATGCCTACCTTACGGGTGTAGTGATCTTACCTTGATGCTTGATTGAGTACCTTCCTCTCTCTTGCACCCCTACAGCTCCATGATCCTTGAGGCAAGCTCAAGCAACCTCAATCCCTCTCCCATGAGCTTCATCCTCCATAGCCACGTACGAGACAAGAGAAGAGAAGAGAGGAGGAGAAGATGAAGAGAGAAGATGGAGAGCTTCTTTTCCAAGATCCCTCACCCTCACACGATCACTCCCTCACTCCCTCACACTCTCTCAATCCCTCTCTCAAGCACAAGCAAGGAGGCAAGAAGGCAAGAAACAAGAGGAGGAGAAGAAGACGTTGTCTGCCACACACGAGAATGAGCTTCGCATTCACTTTTTAACTTTATATACATGCCCTAATTTCCATGGGCAGTCATCCCCCTTTTTTTACATGGCCAGCCATTAGCCTAGGCCCCTTTTCTCATTGTCCGTCTATCCTCCTAGCTTCCTTTCCACCGCCTGTCTACATTTACAAATTGCACGGGTGAGAGCCCGACGCTCTTTTACAAGACTTCAGGGTGTGCCTTTTCCATTTTAAAATGCGCCTTTCCCCTTCGGCATTTGCCTTGGACTTTTAAGGTTACCCTTGTGCTTTTGGTCTTTTTTCCTCTTCTTTCTTCAGTCGGGCTACCTTTTTTCTACCTTTGCCCTGCGTCTTTTTCGCTTTCTTTTGCTTTCTTTGTGTTGGGGTTAACATTACCCCCGTCCTAGACGAGTGCCAGTCCCATGGCACTGTGGTGGGAAGTAGTGGGATAGATGATGCTATTGCTAGGTGTAACAGGTGGGTAGAGGACACTGAGGCTTGTGAATGAGAGGTGATGGGGTTTAATGACAATGACTAGGAGAGATTCCAACGTGCTTTAGTCTTCCTGACGATTCCCAGCATCTTTCTCACTATTCTGGCGCCCTTATGGAGTTAGTCATCGTTTGAGTATCCGAAACGCTTGAAACAAGAAGCAGTCCCTTAGGAGGATGGTATTGGAGGGATTTATTCTGGAGAAACCCCCGAACGTGTTTGCCTTGAAAAGTCGTGGCTTGGGCTGAAAACCCTTGTCTGGGAGTAGAGGACCTTCAATTTTGAGTTGAAAGTCTTCAGGATTGTGGTGCTAATAAGCGATCCATAGATCTTGAGGCAGTGGGCATGGATCATCAGACAGTGAGGTTCCAAGATCTATGCCAATGGCAGCCCATCAATAGGCTGACGGTTGTCAACATGAAATCTGTTGAGCCATTGAAACCTTCGCAGCGAAGCTCCTGAAGTTGCAGTAATGAGGTCATGTCCGACTTCTGGAAAAATTCCTTGTCATTGGAGGATGTAGTAGATGATCGCCTTCAGCCAAGCAGCCCGTTCTTGACATATGAACATAACCTGCAAGAAAAGTGGTGCACTTCCTAGGGGGCGTGTCTGTCTCACTGTGTAGTGCATGGTGCCCGTGCCAGTGGAGCTGGGAGATGGGTCTAACCTTGGGCAATCCCTTGGTAATGTCCCACACTTGAGGACCCAGTTCGTGCGGCTTCTGAGGTGCGGTGCGAAACTCAGGGTGACAGGTCCGAAAGTCCTGCCCTTGATGTGTCATAAGTGTGAAGTGGGGGAGGGGCTAAAGAGGACTCTAGATGCAGTGAGTACGGTGCACCATAATAGTAATTGAAGACATCAAGCAATTTCTTTTCTTTCCTTTTTTTTTTGGGTGAATGAGAGAGAGTACATTTGGCAAGGTATGGGGCACCTATTTAATCACGGGGCGGTTTTAGGCCTCGTGATAAAAATGCGCCACTTTGTAGGTATTCCTTAATACCGGCCCTAGCTCTTAGAGGAGTGGTGGACAAAAAGGGGTGATTACACCTTGCAAAACGGGTGTCACTCATATTTTCTAATAGCTCTAAGCAGAAGGCTAGGAGGAGAGTAGTGCGCATCATCAACCTCGTCATGGCTCTACTATCTATTCCTAGGTTAAGATAAAAAAAGAGTGGAGGGAGATGGGCTTCCTCTGCTACAGGTTTCTGGAGCAGCAGGGATTTGAGAAGTTGGAGGTAATTACAAGTGGTTAAGAATGTTGGATCGAGGCAAGACGAGAAATCTACAAGGAAACGATTTATGGAGGGAAGCAGATCTTCTACCCTAAATACTAAGCACTCCTCCGGGCTTCTAGCATTTACATTATAGATTCTCGGGAAGTCAAAATCCCCATGCAAATCTCTGTTGTAATCCACTCCATGCCTACCGGGTTAGGGCATGTAGATGGGATCATTGCGCTCTTCGGGGAGGGAGCTACAAAATGCGGTCCAGGCATCAAAATTGGTGTCCCAAATCCTCCTCCACCATTTCGGCTATGCCTCGTAGCCTTGGATGGATTTGGGAACTAGACCGACCTTGTCTTCCGAGTATTCTCGTGGCTCTTGTCTCCACTTGGTTATTATCATGCTTCTCTCTTCCATCCATCTGTTTGCAAGTTCGTTAGCTAGATCTTTGATCCTGGCTACAACTCCTAGAGGTAGGGCCCGGTCCAGGGAGCGTGGAAAAGTGAATGAATGCTCGAATGGCCTCTTATGTAGCTCTCTCTGGAGCCATATGATCAACTTCTGGGGCCAATCTACAGGATGTGTATCATTTCGCACTGGCATGGGCTCCTCAGGAAGTTGTCGTGGAAGTATGCGCGCTCGGTGTTGGGCCTCCTCTACTAACTCTTGCCTCCTTCTTCTTGTTGCAATTATGCGTTCAGGTAGCTCGGCGTCGACAGGTTCCTCCTGTGGGATCTCTGGTTGAGGCGGACTCGGCATCCTTTGTGGCTCTTCGTCATCTTGCTCGAAGTCCGGGTCCTCTTCGACATTTCGCTTTACCACAGGAGGAACGACTGGTGGTGGTGGCGGTGGCTGCTCCTGCTCCTGAAAACCCAACTCCTTGAGCTCCGTAGTGGAAATTCCCGTATAGCGCAGGTAGTAGAACTATTGCTCTTTAGTTATTCGTATACTTGTTGGAAGCTCCCGCTCTTGAAGGCTGTATCGTAGCACCCGGGTGCTTAGCTCCAACTTTCTTTTTACCTTTTCCACTATATCATTGCCCTCGGCTTGCGTCACGTGGAGCACCGTGTTGAGAAAGTCCTGTCACTGGTTCTTAGTGGTTATCTTTGCAGCCTCAACCCTAGCCTCGACCAGCATTCTTTCACACTCTGCCACTGCAAGCCATTCTGCTAAATCCCTCACCCTGTCAAAGTTCTTTCTTTCCCACTCCATGGCTCTCTCCTCCATCTTTTGCCTTTGTTCCTCTAGCTGGCTCGCCAGGGTGGTTACCACCTGTTGCTGCTCATTTGATAAGAACCATAACCGGTTTCTTTCATTTAGTTTTTAAGCGAGCTGTTCTTCAGCGATCCCTCTTGTTTGATCAACAATGCTGAGCCTGTGGTGCGCTTCGGTCAGGATTTCTGATTTCTCTTGAACCAACTGTTCTAGGCTCTGGATTTCAGCGTGGAACAGTCTCTTCTGATTAAAGGTCATGGCCATGAGGGGTTCCATGTCTTCCTGGGAGGTCTCCAACGCATCTTGCAATCTGTGCACTTCATCCTGTAGTCGTTTTTCTTCAGTTGCTGAGACCCTCGGCCCTTCATTTTTAGGCATTTGATTTCCCTAATTAGCATGTTCTGTTCTTCTTGCTCGTGCCATGACTGGGGCTCCGCTGCATGTTCCTGTGGAACAGTGGCTTCGCCTTCCCGAACCTCCCGGTAGAGCTTTTCCACTTGGGCCACCCTTTGCTGGAGATCACTGTATTGCTGCATCAAAAGTTTTATGTTCCTTTGTTCCGCCACCAGGCTCTACTCCTCATCCTCCAGCCTTTGCCTAAGGTCGCTTTCATTGGTTTGGGCTTGCTTCGTTTTCTCTTCTAGCTGGTCTTGCAAGGCCTTTATCTCTCTCCATCTGTCAGCTTTCTGCCTTGAGACCTCTAGCCTGAGGGCCGCTGACGCCTCCCTTTCTTTCTCTAGTTCCAGCAGGGCCACCTTCTTTTCTTCTTTTGCCTTGTCCAGTTGAGTCGGTAACTCGGCCACATATGCGTCATAGTCTGCGGCAGGTATGGGAGTATTGGGCGTGGTGGTCAATGCCTCCAGCCTCTGTCGTTTGGGATCTTGCCATGACTCTGCATCTGCGGCGACATGCCTTTTCAATCGAGTTTCAGGGACAATTTCAGCCACCTTGCTCATGAGCATCTGCATCATGGTCATGAGCTGTGCCACGTTGAGAGGAGGCGTGGGTTGTGCAGCGGTTGCGGTCATAATTTGAGCTGTTGTTGGCATAAAGGAGGGAGGGAGTGGATGTAGGAGGGACTTGCCCTTGCCTACGACCACCGGTGCTGCTTCCACACTTGTGCTGGCTTTGGCTTTATGGCCAGGGCTTGCGGGTTTGAGTTCTCCGCCCCCATGGGTCTCATCCGCCGAACTTCGGGTGGCTTTCACGAGTTCGGTCAGTTCCTTGAGTCACTGCTCCTCGGCTTCTTCCTCTGCCCTCCTTTTCCTGTCCTCTTCCATGTTCTTTGACCCCTCTCCTATTCTGGCGAGCTCCTCCTCCTCTTTCCTCCTTTCTTCCTTGGCCCTTCGAGACTCTTTCTTAGCCTTTTTGATGTCAGCCCGCTCTTCCTTACTTAATTTCTCTTTTTTCTCCTTCCGTCTTCTATCACTTTTGCTTTGTTCTACGGGTTTGGTCGCTCGTGGAGGTGGCACTTCCTGCACTCCCTTGTCGCTTACTGTTCTTTCGCTCGATTCCCCTCCGCCGTGGTGAGCTGAGCTTTGATGCGCCACTTCCTCCTCCATGACGCCCTCATTCTTTATTGCTTCGTCTATGATGGCTGTCAGGATGCCCCCGTATCTGATTGTAGCCACTTTCGACGTGGGTTTCTTCCTTGCGGAGCGTGCTGTTGAGGCAGGGGACTCTCCTTCTGTTGGTGCTTCCACAGGAGTGAGGAGGGCAGCTGAAATTTGAATGGTCTTCTGTACGAATCCATTCCAGTCTATTTCTTCAGGGGTTCCTGCTGCTATGCTTTCCAACAGTGGGATCCCGATCCTATTCATCAACGCATTGTAACGCTAGCCCGAGAAGAGGGTATGGATCATTTTTGCTTGTAGTTTCATTGCTGGGTCTGGGATGTCAGCCAAGCTGATTCCATCCACAGTATGCACCGCTTCTTTCTTGACCCCCAACATGGTGTAAACGTCTTGCCTCGGCCTTCTCTCTTTCTTTGGCACAAGCCCCAGGGCCTTTTCTATGATTGTTACATTGAGGGGCACTTCGATTCTCCTTTCTTGCTCCCTGTCCTTACTGTGATGGTGCCACAGTTCCTACTTTTGTCGAAATTCCTCAGGAAATCCGCGCACATACTGTAATCCACCGCTTGCCCCACCTTCTCCACATACTTGTGGAGATGACATCTGTCCACTAAGTCTTTGATAGCGGGTTTCTCCATGATGGCTTCGTCCAGATTCAATGTGTGCTTGAAAGTGAAGTGACTGAATCTGCGCGTCTCGATGGCGATGCCGAATTTGGTCATTTCCTCTTCTGAGAATGGTAGTTTGCCTCCTTTGTCCTGTCCTGCCATGGCGGTGACCTGTCAACACACCATGCCAACATTTAATGCCTAACAATCGGTGCATTTCTAATTAGAACTAAGTTTGAGAGAAAAATAGATGGGCTTAAAGTAGGCACACTTGTTTAGAGGCTTGACCATTGCTATTGTTTTATTCTGCAATATTCTTCCATAGAAACTTCCTTAATTATAACAATCTGCTAGCTAGATAGCATAACTTTTCATCTTTGCTCTACTCTTGGTCACCTTGCTCCCCCCTCCATCAAGAATCTTTCAAAGAATCCTTCCTAGGATTAGCACAAGAAGGGCGAGGTAAGCACTTGTTCACGTGGGTTGACTTACCTAGCCAATAGCCGATCATAGAAGTTTGGATTGCATTCGAGTTGGGCATGACAATCCAGAGTGGATGGTTGGATGGAGACTTGGAAAATGTAGGTCAAAACGTCGTGGAGGAGATCTCCGGTACTGAGGCGACTGGCAACATGTAATTCCTCTTGGGTGAGGAATTGGTCAATGTAGGGGTGGGTGAGCACATGGTCATCCAAATACTGATCATGGATGATGGCCAAGACCCTAAACGAGATAGGTGCCACGTACGTGGGGTCATGTTTGATAGTTTTGATTGCCCTGTGTTGCTCAGCATTGGTCATTATGCGACAACCTTTTTTCTCCCATTGGATCCTTAGCATAAACCATTGCTGCAAGAATGTGGAAGGTGAGCTTGCCATCTGCGTGAGCTCTTGCAGCTCCTGTTCAGGAGCAAAACACGCAGGCTTTTGATAAGAAGTGATAAGCCTTCTGAGTGCAGCCTGATCCTTCGAGATTTCATCGTTTGCTATATCATTTCGGCAACAATTTTGGGAACTTTAGTGGTCATAAGTTCGTATTCCTCCCAAGTGCATGGTAATGCACGAACATCCGAAGCAAGTGTTTCGTCAAGAAGACCTAAGTCTAGCCTCTCGTACCTTCTAGCAAATGTAGTGAAAGTTTTGTCTAACATTTTAATGCAGGCTATTAAATCGTCCCCAGAAGTTGCGGCAAGGTCCTTAGCAAAAGAGAGGAAAGGTCGTATTGCATATGAAGGTTTAAGACCCTCTGGTGGGGCTGGTGCAAGTGAACTAGATAGTTGCGGCTTCCTCATCGATGTCACAGGTTGGGCCTCGCAATGGGAAGCCCTTTGAGATGCCGTAGGAAGCTCTAGAGGCATGGGGGTTGTACTTGGTTTTGATTGAGCAGTCATCATGGTTTGTAAGTTCTCAGGATTAGGTAGGTTTAGGGCCTGGGGCATTTTCTTTGGTCGATAGATGAGCAGAGGCTTGTTAGCCACCGCTGGCCCTGGCCTATTAATTGTGTTCTGGGCACCACTTGTGCAAACCTTTCTCGTTAGGGTGAGATTGCTTGTAGATGAGCTTCCCAGCTAGCCCTTTTTAGGCACCCAAATCCAGGGATTGCCCTCGTGGTATCCTTGTGCCCGCAAGAGGGCTTTGGGAATCTAGTGCGGCATGGTTGTGCGTCTACAGCGATAGCGCCTAGACTGCCTCTTGGTTTGGGATGGTTGATAATTTGGACGTTTAGGATCACACTTGGGTGGTTTACTCAGATGTGGTTTTTGCATTTCGGCACCTATAAAAACTTGGACTCTTTGGCCTTGTGAGCACTCCTGGTGGGCATGGGTCTGGGGTTGAGAACTCGGATGAGGCCGTAGTTTCCATTTGTTTAGACTCGGGCTAAAGCGTGGTTGTAGGGGTTTCTATCGGTGGCTTTGTAAAAGTGGGGGAGTTAGGGCAGCCCTTGCTGAAAGTCGTCACTATGTGCACATTGCCGATGGCAAGATGTATGTGATTTAGGTTGTAATCCACATTACAGTTGGTTTGTTTCTTGAAAGTGCGACCTAATAGTGATACATTACCAGCGTCCTTAGTGTCAGGCAACACATGGAAGAAGGCCCGTAAACTTTCAGACTCGATGGAAATGACCACCTTGCATTTCCCTAGGAGTGGGTAAGCGATACCCCCAAACGGGGTGAGTTGAGCATTAGTGGGCTGTAGTTGCGGTTGACCAATGCGTGTCCAATGGTCATGTGTTAGGATATTGTAGTCAGCACCTTCATCAATCAAGGTGTCAAAAAAATACACCGTTCCTGCTGCAACTGTGATCCGCAGGTATGCCGGTGCCACTATTTCTTCGTCCTGATCTGTCAAGTCAGTTACAGTAGCCATGCGGACGTTCAGTGGGGGTTCTAGCATGGGTAGCTCGTGTAACGGATGTGAAGGAGGATAGTACTTCTTAATGCGGCTGCCATTAAAAAAGCCTATTCCCTCACCGTCAAGTGTCTCCAACTAGACATTTCCGATCCTACCGATTACGCGTACCCTGAAAGGCCCTAGCCCCCAAAACTTCATCTTCTGTTTATGTCCTTTTACCGAGTACAGCAGAACAAGGTCCCCTTGTTCGAAGTATCGCTACGTGACATGCTTGTCAAACCACATCTTTCGTCGAGCCTTTTCACTAATCGGAGAGTGAGTGGCGAGGAGTCGGCGGGTCGCCGTTAAGCACTCAAGTCCTACTAAGCGGTTGGTCCAAGCCTCTCTTCCCTCCCAACGTTCCTCGACTGCTAGCCTCAAAATAGGGATGAAGAATTCTACGGGCAAAATGGCTTCAATTCCGTAAGTCAGCCTAAAGGGCGTCTGTCTTATAGCTGTTTTATAAGCTGTGCGATAGGCCCACAAGGCCGCCATTAGCTTGTTATCCCAGTCGCTTCTCGAAGTAGACACGACTTTTGTAAGCACATTGACTAGAATTTTGTTTGTGGATTCGGCTTGGCCATTAGCCTAAGGGTAATAGGGAGAGGACTTCCGATGAATTATTAGGAAGGTAGAGAGCAAGTGGGCAATCACTTCATTAATGAAGTGTATGCCCTGGTCGCTTACAAGTTCTATTGGACAACCGAACTGTGAAATGACCTGCTCCCACAAGAATTTTCCGGTGGTCCTAGCATCGTTCTTCCTCGTGGCTCGTGCCTCTGCCCATTTCGTTAAATAGTCGGTTGTGCCACTATGATGTATCAAGCTTGGGAATATTGTGCCCCATTTTTCAAAGGGTTGTCGAGCTATAATAGGGGTCATCTCCATCTTGTCCTTTCGCACAGGCACTTTGGTCCTTTGGCACTCATCGCAGTGCTTCACAAATTTAGTTGCATCGCGGAATAGGGTGGGCCACCATAGCTGGGATTGTAGCACCTTTTGGGCTGTTGTGTCCCCACTAAAATGCTCGCCAACGATTCCGCCATGTGCTTCGTTTAATGCGTCATGCATCTCGTGCTCACACATACATCTGCGCAATAACCCATCTTGTCCCATCCTGTAGAGTTGGCCAGCTATCAGTTGGTAGGGCTGATTTTTCAGGTTAAGTCTCTTCAACCTGGACTTCTCAATGGGTCGCTCTAGTAGTCCATTTTCTAGCACTTGCACTATGTCATCAGCCCAATATGGCGTCAGATCCGCTCTAAACAATTCTTGTTCACTAGACAAGTTAAAAAGATGGGCGTCCTGTAAATCATCATGCATGCCTTGTCCAGTGACTTCTCCTGTGGGTATGCAGGACTTGTGGTCAGCCATGTAGTGCTACTTTCCTTTACGTACAACCACAGAGAAGTCAAACTCCAGTAAAAGGAGTAACCATCTAGCTATGCGCCCTGTAGTGCAAGGCTTGTTCACAAGATACAGTAGGGCTTGATGGTCAACGAAGAAGACAAAGGGAGTGGCCAACAGGTAATGCCTAAATTTCTTTACCGCAAATACCATGGCCAACCCCTCCCTTTCTGTCGTGGAATAGTTCATCTCGGTTTCTGTGAGCTGCCTCTGCTGGCGAAACTCACCGGGTAATCCAAGTTATGCTCACCAGGCTGGCATAGCACGGCTCCAATAGCGAACTTAGAGGCAACTATGTGTACATGGAACGTTACGTTCCAATCTGGGGCTCGCAAGATTGGTGCAGTCGTAAGAGCCTTTTTCAATTCTTCATATGCGTGCTGGCATTCCTCTGTCCACTCAAACACTATCAATAGCTTGTACAAAGGTCTAGCTAGTAATGCATAATTTAGCACGAATCGTCGATAGTATCCAGTGTGTCCCAAGAAGCACTGAACCCCCTTGTAGTTGTCGGGTGGCGGTAGGTCAACAATGACTCTGAATTTGGAAAAGTCAGTGGCGATGCCGTTCCTTGACACTACGTGACCCAAGATGCATCCGTGTTTTACCCAGAACTGGCACTTTAAGGGGTTTAGTGAGAGGTGATACAACCTACACCTTTCAAAGACACCTCGCAATTTCTTTAAGTGTTCATCCCAACTAGAGTGTAAACATAGGTCATCTACGAACACTTCCAGTTTGCGCCTAAGCATGTCTTTAAAGATAGTGCACATTAGGCGCTGGAAAGTTGCGGGTGCATTCATTAGCCCAAAAGGCATGACAATGTAGGAGAATACGCCCCATTCCGTGGCAAAGGCAGTCTTGTGCCTGTCGTCGGGGTGCACTTGCACCTGATTGTAACCCGAGAAGCCATCTAGAAAACTGTAGGCTTCCTTCCCTGCTACCCTCTCCAGCATGTGCTCGGTATAAGGTAAAGGATAATTATCCCTTTTCGTAGCGGCATTCACTTTTTTGTAGTTTACGCACACTCGGATTTTTCCATTTTTCTTCATGACAATCACGATAGGTGACACCCAGTCCGTGTGCTCGATCTCATATATGAAACCTGCCCTCATGAGTTTGTCAATCTCCTCCTTCACTGCATGGGCATGTTTAGGATTCATGGGGTAAGGTCGTTGTTTGTTGGCACTGTATCTGGAATCATTGGGATGGTATGACTCACGACCCTAGGGTCGACTCCCTTAAGTTTCGTCCAATGTCCACCAGGCAAACACGTCGATGTACTCTTGCAGGAGCGCAACAAGTTTGGTCTCTTCCTCTTCCGCCAAGTCATCTGCGACGAATACCGATCTTGGTTTTTTGCCTTTCCCAGCCAAGTTAACCTCTTTGATTTTGGCGGGTCCCTCTATTGGTTCACTAGTCTGACCTTGTCTTTTTGCACCTAGCAGGACCACCACTCTGTCACCCTTCTTAAATTTTGTAAACCGTTTGGGTAGATCCTGTGGTTTCCTCTGCCTTTCCATTTCCGAGCCCCTTGCTTGCTTCCTGGCCTCCTCTTTTAGCCTCCTGTGCCTCAGGTGGACTGGCAAGTCTCCCTTGGTGCATTTGACCTCAAAGGGTTGCAGTATCTCGGGATCACTCTCAGTACTAACTTCTGACTCTGAGTTGAACTCGCATCCTTCACTTGAGGAAGGTGTTTCCCCAGGGGGTCTTAGTTCCGTAGGTGAATCTGTCTTGAGCACTGGGATTACCCATCGTTGTGCTACTCCAGCTTGCTCGTAATATACGGCTTCTATTCATTCCATCCAGGATCTGTCACACTCCATTAGTATGACTCCTTTTTAGTTTCGATTGAGCCCTTCTTTCCTAGGCCTTAAGTCTACCCTGATTTGCTCTATCACTTTTCCCTCCGTGTTGTACTCTATCGTGTCTACCTCTTCTTCACTCTCTTCTCCCGCAGAGCGACAGTCCTCATACTCCTCATCGTCCAAGTCTTGTTCCTCTGACTGCTCATCATCCCCTAAGCTTCCCTGTTCACTCTCCTTGTCGTCAGTAACTAAAGCCTAGTTATATAACAAGTTCAGGTCATGGACTTTGTTCCATTTCGATTCTGGTTTAGCTAAAAGGTCACGTAGAGGCTTTAAGTTAGCGGCCAAATTACTGTTCAATTTATCGGTCAGATACTCTATGATCTCCTGAAGCTCTAGTTTGTTGTTGGGGATGTGAGACGAGGCTGGTTTGCCTGGGTTGAGTGAGCTTCCTACCATCATGCAAAGCAGCACAACTGGCTCCTCAGTTGGCACAGTGGCGGTTTTAGCAGCCTGCTGATGTGGACCTTCCTCATTCGAGAATGGTAGGTCAATGGTTGCCAGCACGTGCATCCAATCCCTCTCATCCTCATGGCAAGGAATATATCTAGCTAGCGATCCATAGGGCTTGGTCGATTGAGTATTTCCTTTTAGCATGGCTGAGATGGCAGCCAGGTCAACAGACGTCGTCGTCCAAGTGTCCATCTCTATCCTCACTGCACTAGTTCTGCTCCCTAGGAAAATCAATCCATTGCCCCAATCCTCTATGACTCATGCATTCCTCATCCAAGGTCAGGCTAATAGTATGTCGTAATCCACTCCATTCATGACAATGAAGTTTACCGAGAATTGCACACCGGCAATCTTTACTAGCCAATTCTTTAAGACCCCAAATGGTCTTAACTTCATTCCATTTGCTAGCGTGACATTGAATGTAGCCGTCTCTATGGTAGGGTTTCCCCATGCCTCTAGGACCGCATGGTTTAGCACACTAACACTGGCGCCTGTGTCTACAATTCCCTTCCGAGTCATGTTTCCTAGGGCTAGAATGGGAAAAATTGCGTGCATTTTAGTGCCCTCCCAAAAAGCATTGATGTGCAGAGACTTAGGACCTGCGTGTAGAGTTAGACTTGGGATCCGTGTAACTGTGTCGTGATCTTGTAGATCAGTGCCCACAAGTTCCGCGTGTCCCTTGATTGAGTCTTTTAACTCCTGCCACAAGGAGTGATTTTGCCTAAGCAGATCCTCCAGGCTTAGAGTTACTGGGGTGGATAGCAAAGTTGTGAGGAGGCTATTGGACCCTTGTCTTCCTCTGAGGCTAGCAGTTCTAGGCCATGCATCTTGTCTGCCCTGGTAAGCTTCCCCCCGGCCTTGCTACTGAGCCACTTTTAGTGGTGCAGGCATGTTCCCAGCCTCTGGTTTTGAGGGTGAGACTGGTGTGCTAACACTGGAGAAGTTGTCCATAGGGTCTTCCAATATGGGTTTAGCATCTTCAAGGTGCTTTTGGGTGTCCTTCACCCACTCCTTGACCTTGGCTATAGCTTCGAGTTGCCGTTTGGGATGGGGATATTCCCCTACCTTGGCACTCCCTAGCTCTGCTGTCTTAGGAGCCGAGGTCTCTGCCTCTGCATCTGTGACCTCTTTCCCATTACCAGCGTAGTCGTTTCCTCGGTTTTAAGGATTATCTTCGCATCAGTTCTCTTTTTCCATCTCCTCCGGTTTTGCTTCCCTATTGAGGTTGCATCAAGGTTACTTGGCCCTGGTAAGGAGATGCCTGCTTGTTTCATTTGAGCTTGCATCATAGCATGTAGTGGAATGGGCATATCCTCACTACCGAAAGTTTCAACTCCAAAGAGCCCCAAAGGCACCGATGGCATGTTGGCAGCACTCGTTGATGGCTTCCGCCTAGGATAGCCAGGAAATAGATGTGTGATTCCACACTCTGTGCATCAGAGATCCACTTTGTCCTTGTTAGCTTGTTCTCGCTCTGGGCAGCGTGATGAAATGTGGCCTGGGTGGCCGGGCAGCATGTGATCCTCACTTGGCCCTCCAAAGCCTCTGCCTCTTCCTCTTCCTAAGGCCATCATCGGTACTGGCCGATAGTCCATTAGGACTGGGTTGCTCTCCTCGTCGTAGGATACATAAGGATTGACATATGCCTCTTCCTCATTGGGCTCCTCCATAAAGTGAACAGGAGCATCACTAGGTGGGTGAGTCACAAAAGGCCCTAGTGGCCTAGGTATACTAGTTGGGTTCATCTCTAGCCTAGGCACGACAGGTCTTGGGTCAGTTCGTGCTGGAAGAGCTAACTGGGTTCCCCTGCCAAAGAAATTAGGTGGCCTATTACCTAAGTATGGAGGGTTGTACTGCTGCATATATGGGAGTCTCCTTGGCATTCTGTAATGCGCTGCATGATGTCCCAATCTACCACAATTTGAGCACGGCCGAGATCTAGAATCTTAGCACTCCACTGGGAGGTGATTGCCACCGCAGTACACACATTGTACATGCAATCTCACAGGCTTTCTAACGAGCTCTTGCAATCGCGCAATCTCCAGTCTCATCTCTACCATCCCTTGGTCATGGTCTACGCTCTTTCCCTTGTCCTATACCCTAGCAGTTACTTTTTTCCCTAAGATGGCTGATCTCTCAGGGTCCCTTTGGCTCACACTATCCCGGTTGGTAATCCTCATGCTACATTCCCTGAGTTGATCATCTAGGCGTATTGCCTCCTCGAAGACTCGAGCTAGCATGTCTCGTTGTAAGGTGGAGTTACTGGCCAAAGCCTTGTGTAGCTCCTCGCTTCGAATCCCATTCATGAACACTGTAGGCACTGCCCTCTTGGTGGGTCGCTCATTGGCAAGGATTCTTTTATAGAGACTGCGCACTTGGGTAACGTAATCCCTAATGTCCTCCTTCTCCCTTTGGTTGATATTCATCAACCTAACAATGAGGTTGTCTGAGTACCCTGCCTCCAAAAACCTCTTGATGAAGAGGCCCTTAAGACGAGAGAAGTTTGTATGTGCTGCGTCATCCAGACTAGAGTACCAAGTCCTCCCCTTGTCACCTAAGCACAGGCCAAAAGCTTGAGCTCGCTGCGTAGGGTCAGTAAGACCGTTCGCCTCACATACTTACTCGAACTGCTCCATGAAGCTGTACCGGTCACTGCTAGGTTCGTATCGAGCTAGTTGTTTTGCTACTATGGGGATTCTAGCCTACCCTTTAGCTCCTTGCGTGACTCCCAATCCTAACAGTAGAGCGGTGGCTAGGGCAGTAGCACTTTGCTCCACGGATGTATTGTCCATGAGTCACTTTGCCACCAGTTCACTCAACGTCATGCCAGCCTCTACTGCCCATTCCCTCTCTACATTCGGTCCGGACTTGGCTACCCCAGCTAGGTCTAGTACTCGTCTAGCCTCGTACATATCCACGTCTTGCTGCAGCCTTCTAGCCCTTTGCTCATGGTTGTAGGCAATTATGCCTTCCAATGCTCTCTTGATAGCTCTTCTCTCTTCTTCCAGGTTAGCCACCACTTCTTCTACAGGTCTACCTTGGATCTCAGTCCTAGTGAGTAGATCGTAGTCGTGTACCGGTTCTTGGACTGAAGTTGAAAATTCTCCTAAGTCTAATTGGTCTTCCCCTTGATCGCCTCTTGATCCCAACATTATTTCTGCTTCCAGCTCCACGAGGTTGTCAATGAATCCAATCAGCTCCAGTAGCTTCCACTCCTCTATCTTGTTGCTTCTCGTGTCTTTGTGTTTTCTCCAGGGACTACTAGTAGGGCGCTCAGGCACCTGTCTAAGTCTTGGGGTCTCCTCCTACTAGTGGGTTCCTTAATGTTATTAGGTATCTAGATGTGTTCCTTATTATCTGAAAGCAACGTCGATCCTTACTCACACGTTGTGCTCAGTGCTTTCGTGGTGCTTGGTGCAAAAACAGGCTTTTCTCTTTTCTTGCTGTGTAGGTTTAGTGGAGCACAAAAGTGGAATGCCAATGCAAAAAGAGTTTAATGCAAACTCCACCTTGTCTCTACCCATGTTCTGAGCCTAATTTGAGTTTTCAACTCGGTTCCCGACTATTCTATGGTCCTTCCGCACCCTGAGTTCGATAAACCTCTGAGGTTCTAATGGCCAAATTGGGTTCGGGGGGTGTTCAGGGTTGCGTCCTGGGGTCAGGCCTATGGTCAGGTCAGCAAAAGATCCTTATCTTTGTGTTCTAGCAAGATGGTCTGATTCTGGGAATCGGACCGGGATGGTCCGACTCTCAGAGTCGGACGGTCCGATTCTGGCAATCAGACCAGTCTGGTTCGACTCTAACAGTGGACGGGGGTTGGTCCGATTCTGGACTGGTCCGAGTCGGACAAGGGTGGGTCCGATTTCTTCGATCGGACGAGGTGTCTGATCGGACAGGCTGGTCCAAGTGGTTCGATCGGACAGGATGGTCCAATCGGACAGTTGAGTGTCCGATTATAAGGGGCAGTCCGAGTGCCACGTGGCACGTTCGATCGGGCTGGTCCGATTCACTCTCAATCAGATGATCCGATTCTGGAAGTCGGACGGTCCGACTCCAAAACTCGGGTGGTCCGATTCTGGGAATCGGACCACTATAGGTTGGTCCGACTGCATCAGCGGCGGGCGCGATTCCGGGGCGTTTGAATCCTTCCTAATGCCCGTTGCACTCAATCATCAGAAAACATCCCATAACCGATCAGAGCGCTACTGGAACACACTGGACTCACCTGAAGTAGCACGAATCGAATGCGCCTAGAATCGGGGTTGCGTTTCCTTGTCCTGTGAACCAGAAACTCTCTCTCTTTCTCTCTCACAAACAAAGCCAACTAAGAAAATGAGGTCTGTCCTGGCCTCCCAGGCCTCTTAAGGTTCTTTCCCAGCACTACAACACCTTACAGCCAGTTCCCTGTCCCTGTTTCACCCAGAAGCTTGAATTTGGTCCCTTGTTTTCCTATTTCTAGCAGCAGCTAGAACCTCTGTTTTCTCTGGTTTTACCCTAATCTAACCTGAATCTAGTGCAGCCAATATGAAAAATAGAAATGCAGAATAGTAGTCCCAATCTAATGCTTCCAACAACCCAAATACTTACATGTTCCTCAGATTAAAACCTCCTAAGTCTCCTAGTTATCTCAAGCACTGGTTCAGGCTACAAACCCTACTTCCATGCTCGATCTGATACACGCGGTGCTCAAAGCTCGATTCCGCAGGTCCCGACAACAGAACCAAAATGTGGGAGCCCTTCAAACTCTACCCCGAGACCTACGGACCACTTATTGCTCAAGTGTTTCGAACCGAGTAGCCATGGCTACCTCTCACATAGCCGTTGCGCAATGCCTACCTTACGGGTGTAGTGAGCTTACCTTGATGCTCGATCGAGTACCTTCCTCTCTCTTCCACCCGTGCAGCTCCACGATCCTTGAGGCAAGCTCAAGCAACCTCAATCCCTCTCCCATGAGCTTCATCCTCCATAGCCGCGTACGAGACAAGAGAAGAGAAGAGAGGAGGAGAAGATGAAGAGAGAAGATGGAGAGCTTCTTCTCCAAGATCCCTCACACGATCACTCCCTCACTCCCTCTCACTCTCTCAATCCCTCTCTCAAGCACAAGCAAGGAGGCAAGAAGGCAAGAAACAAGAGGAGAAGAAGAAGATGCTGTCTGCCACACATGAGAATGAGCTTCTCATTCACTTTTTAACTTTATATACATGCCCTAATTTCCATGGGCAGTCATCCCCCTTTTTTTACATGGCCGGCCATTAGCCTAGGCCCCTTTTCTCATTGTCCATCTATCCTAGCTTCCTTTCCACTGCCTATCTACATTTACAAATTGCACGGGTGAGAGCCCGGCGCTCTTTTACAAGATTTTAGGGTGTGCCTTTTCCATTTTAAAATGCACATTTCCCCTTCGGCATTTGCCTTGGACTTTTAAGGTTGCCCTTGCGCTTTTGGTCTTTTTTCCTCTTCTTTCTTCAGTCAGGCTACCTTTTTTCCGCCTTTGCCCTGCGTCTTTTCCGCTTTCTTTTGCTTTCTTTGTGTTGGGGTTAACACTTTGGGACAGTCATATACTATCAACATATCTCATCACCTCAATACAAAAAAAGTACCATAGCTCACTCAAATCCCTCATATCAAACTTTTATTTCAAAAGGCCCTTGACATTAGCAATCAGGCTATCACTATCACATGTAATAATCAAGTCATCCACATAGATTACTATGACAATCAAATGTGTATCACCCTTCTTCACAGTGAGTGATTTGCATTTGAAACACAAAAGTAGATGTTGACAAGATACTCTCTTCAATCATGTTAGACCATACTCATAGAGTGCCTTCTTTAACATGCACACATATGTGGGATGCTCTACATCCTCATAATCTATTGGCTACTCCATATACATCTCTTTTTGCAAATCACCACATAAGAAGGTATTCTTCACATTCATTTGTTATAAGCTCCAATCTTTGGTTGCAACCAAAGTAATCACACATCTGAAAATTATCATCCTAGCAACTAGACTAAATGTCTCTTCATAATCTATTGTATAATGTCTATGTGTAGCCTTTTGCAAAATCAAATTGGCCTTATACCTGCTAATAGAACCATTTGCATTATACTTTCATAGACCCACTTACAACCAATAGATTTCTTACTCTTGAGAAATGGTACTAGATCCCAAGTCATGTTAGCCTCTAATGTAGTCATTTACTCATCCATTGCTACATTGTAATGAGCATGACCAACACCCTTCTCTAGACAAGTGGACTCACTATCCTTAACTACATTTACCATATAAGCATAATAGTGAACTGTATAACCCTCAAACCAAATCTTTTAATAGGGTATCTCACCCTACTAGACCTACATTTTTCAATGCAAAGTTATTAGTGCATACAAAGTAATTGATATTTTGATTGAAAATAAGGTATGATATTCCTTTGAGATATTTTTTAAAAAAAATATTTTCTATTTTTGATAAAAAAGAAGACGTGTTTGTCTTTTTTTTGGAGATGTTTTTGGAGGAATAGTTGAATTTTCTAAAATACAAAAACTCTTAGATGTGCCTACTCTCTCAAACTTTTTTTTTCCATTTATTTATTTTCTCATTCTCTATTCTGACCTCTTCTCTATGATTATATAACCTTTATTAATATATAGAGAACTATTTACACATCTCTTGCTCACAACCACTCTTCCATAACCACTATATCCAATCTATCTATGTTTATCTATCTATCCTCTCTCACTACACTAAGTTACATCTTTTCTCTTGGCATCTTTGTGTGGCTCTCTCTAGATCTCTACTCTATCTCTTAAGACAACCAAGCTTGGCTCTCCATCTCTTTAATATCTCTCTAGTCCCCTACAACCTATCTCCATATTGTGGGAGCTTTCACTCAACCGCCAAGACCCACGGACCGCTTATTGTTTCAAGCGTTCCAAGCCGAGCACTAATGGCTACCTCTCACATAACCGATGCGCCATCCATATCTACGAGTGTAGTGAGCTTACCTCCATGCCGTTCGAGTTACCTCCTCTCCTACGCACTCCGGTAGCTCCACGATCCAAATGCAAGCTTCAAGTAAGCTCGATCCTCCCGCTCCAAGCTCCAAGCTCCATTGCCACAGCAAGAGAAGAGAAGAGAAGAGAAGAGAAGAGAAGAGAAGAGAAGAGAAGAGGAGAGGAGAGGAGAGGAGAATATGGAGAGCTTCTCCACCCCACGGTCCCTCACCCTCACACACTCACTCCCTCACACTCTCACACTCCCTCTCTCAAGCACAAGCTCAAGCAAGCAAGAAGAAGAAGAAGAAGAAGAAGAAGAGGAGAGCTACTTTTGGCCACACACAAGAATGAGCTTCTCATTCATTTTTCAACTTTATATACAAAACCCTAAATCCCTTTTGGGCAGTCATCCCCTTTTCCCCTTTTTTACATGGCCTGCCGTAGCCTAGGCCCTTCTTCCCATTGTCCTTCTGTCTTCCTAGCTTCCTTTCCACCGCCCATCTGCATTTATAAATTGCACGGGTGAGAGCCCGGTGCTCTTTTACAATATTTCAAGGTGCGCCTTTTCCATTTTAAAATGCGCCTTTCACCTTCAGCATTCGCCTTGGACTTTTAAGGTTGCCCTTGCGCTTTTGGTATTTTTTCCTCTTCTTCCTTCAGTCAGGCTACCTTTTTTTCCACCTTTGCCCTGCGTCTTTTTCGCTTTATTTTGCTTTCTTTGTGTTGGGGTTAACATTACCCCCCTCCTAGAGAAGTGCCTGTCCCATGGCACTCACCGTCGACGCTTGTGGTTTCTGTGGAGGAGTGTTGGTGGTGGTGTGGTAGAAGGTCCTGGGGGCCTATTGGTGGCCAAGGTGGCTGGTGGAAGGTCATTGGAGTTGGTGGTAGGGCTATTCTGTGTTGGGGATTGCATTGATGGCCAGCACAAGTGTTGGTTTGTTGGGGATTCTGCACATGATGATTCTTGGCAGGCTTACAGGGTGATAAGGATAGGAATTCAATGTTGAGTATTGATGAAGAGCGAACAACACCTTATACTTGCAATTGGAAAACCTTGCATGTGGTCTCTCCTTAAGGGGTAGTGCTAGTCTTCTTATCGTGCACAAGACATATTTTGATTAGTTTGGGAGACAGGTCGAACTCTAAGCAAGCCTGGAGTATTGTCCTGCACTTGAGGACCCAAACTGTGGATATACTTTGGTGCAGATATTATGTGAGTGCTCGTGCATACTTAGATATTACGTAGTTAGAAGATCGTGGGCTAGTTTCTCATAACAATGCGTGGATGAAGCAAAGTTGTCCATGTGGAGAAGAAGTACATGTAAAGGTATATGAGACATCCTTTGCATTGTGACTGCACGACGTAGTATAATTGAATACAGGGACACCGCACTTTCAGTGCTGGAAACTATTGGACTTGCTTGATGAGTACAGTGCACTTTTCATGGCCAATCGTGCGGTGCTTATCACCACTGATTGCAATGGTACTAAGGCAGAGTGCAAGAGAGAATTGTGCAAGTGGGTCAGGGTGACAGGTCTAACCATAGGCAAGACAAGCTCCCCAGGTATGTCCTACCCTTGATGTGCCCTGAACAATTGTGGGTGATGGTAAAGGGCTAGGGGACTAGGGACGGAGCGAGTCGACCAAGGTCACTGGACGTACCTAATTTGAGGACCCCTAGGTGCTGTGCTGTGATCGTGGGAGCTTCTTACTTTTCATTCTTTTTTTTTCCTTTCTTTCTTTCTTTCTTTCTTTCTTTCTCCTTTTTTTTTTGGACTTGCTTGAGTACAACCATTACAATATGTTGAGGCTATCAGCCTTTCAATGGGTTGGAAAATGCCAAGCTTCGAAGGCTCAGGAAATGGATATTACAATGATGATTGTGCCCTAGCCTCATTGTTAGAGAAGCAGTTGTTGAGATGGGGAGGTACACTTGAGATATTGCAAACCTCCTTGCGACACACGCGATGTTGGTACAATTGAGGTAACGACTGCCGTGAGCCAACTATAGAGCTTGATCTAGAAAGGGAGCGTGGCCCATGAATGTGCTTTGGGCCATGTGATGTGGGCGGTCGGCAAGGGTGATTCATGCTTTCGGCACCATGGCTTTGCCGCGGCTCCTTGTGGGGTTGATGGTCTTGCGGTGATCGGTCATTGAACACTTTCACACCTCCCACAACCAGAAAGAAAGCTTCGGGCAAAGGCATCACTATCAATCCAACTACGGTTCCGGTCGTAAGTAATGTATTTTCAAATGGATAGATTCTTGCTTTGATTCTCATATGAGATACATTAGGCCCCATACTATGATCATCGGAAAGGATAAATTTCATCTCACCTACTTGGAAGATAGAGTTTGTGAAGTGCATATATCAAGGGAAGATAATTGCACCTAGTTACATATGACTTATTTGCTGGTAGAGTAATTACAAGGAAAAATTAGTCAGGGGTTATGAATGGCATAGTCATCAAAAGAATGACATTAAAAGATTATGCATACAAATGCTAGATTAAAGCATAGTCAAGGGTCACAAATAGCATAATTACTAAAAGAATATGATATTGAGAATCATGAATAGAAAGTACTAGTTTAAAGTTTAAATACTTCAAAAGTACTTAGCCTAAGAGCCCAAATATTAAGAAAAACTAGATTCTAGCTCAATGCAAGGCATGTTGGAGTCTAATTACTTGAGATAATATTGCACTTATCTTATCAAGTATTTACACGTTATGCATATAACATATTTTGATATATGAGGATAATTTCCTATTTGCCTCATGACTTGACTAATAGCTAGTAGAAGAAATTAATCATAAGGGTTAAAACTAAGATGTCTTGGGATCTGTCGGATAACAATGACTTTTGCCAATCCGAATTCAAGGTTGGGTTATCAATCAAGGTAAGTGACATATAGAACTTACATCATGAATAGTGTTTGAACCCTTAACATATGCCCTAGCCAAAGGATGGAAGTGTTAAGAAACATTTTTGCATAGTATTGCTCTTAGATCCCAAGGGGGAGAGCAAACATGCAATGGGAAACACTATATCATCTACTCTTGCCTTGTTTTGGAGAGAATACAATTGGTTTTGTTGGTTGATCGAACAACATTCTAAATGCTTTTACATTCAACTGGTTATTAGTTGTTGTTTGGATGCTTATTCCAAGTGCTTGTGATTTATGGTAAATGCATGGCAAGGGTCCATGATGACAAGTCGCCATGGGAATAAAGTAATGTTTTCCTGGAAAATGATATTAGGGCTAAATGCCTTGTTTGTGCTTGATTCTTAAAGGATTTAAGTAAGGAAGGATATATTGCACGGGTGGATCACCTCCATGATCGCACCGCGGTTTAACCCGAGAAGGCACTGCTCGATTCATGGGCCGAAGGTCGAATGGTGAAAAGGCCAACCACGGGAATGATGTTTCGCTCCTAGACAGCTTGCGGGTCAGTTGGAGCTCTCGACACCCCTTGCTAGGTCTAGAATGGAGTTGAAGACCTCTGTGGCCCCCAACGTCTGGGCATGTTGGGAGATCCTATTCTAGATAAAGGATTGAGTTTGTGGTGCCATGAGATTTGGACCAGTTACTTCTGCAAGGCAGAGAGATACTTTTATTGGACAAAAGGGATACATAATTTCGCCTGTATGTGCGGGAGACAAAGATTAACTTGAAGATAAGATAAGGAAATTGTTTGAACTTGTTTGTCAATAGATTGCTTGCTCTATTTTCATGTCTATGCTACAAGTTATGCAAACGAACCCTGTTTCCTTAAAGTCTTAATTAATGAAGTTGATTTTAAGTGTCACACATAAATGTGGTAGGACCTAATTAGAAAACTAAAGCCATCAAGGGAAGCGGATGGGCAGACCCCCGACGGGTCTATCCTACGACAGGGTGGTCTCAGAGAACTAGGAGACTTCTCACAAGGTTTTACCGACGTTCGATGACCCTTAGAAATTGTTAGGATAGAACCTCGATTCATGCCATTTTAGGGAATCGAAATGGGACTATGCCCTACGGCCAGAGAGGTTGAGTAGCGCATCCCTCTCGTTTCCCATTCTCTTTGAACCAAGTGCGGAATGGGTCTCCTTCGGATTGGGTATCTCTACGTAAAGTAGGATGTCTAAAACCCAACGCTAGAATGCTATCCGGAGACCTTGACAACTAGGGACCCAAATTTCAGGTTGATCCTAGTGGGTTCGGCCGTGAACGTTCTGTTGCGAGGCGGATTCGGGAAACCCTAGGTGGCAAAACTCGAAACATTCCATGGGAGTGCCGAGCAGTGACGCTTAGATTAGTTTCTCGATAGACCGCTAAAAGTGTGCCTAGATAGCCGATGGGTGGGCACCTCACACTTATCTCGAAATTTGAAGTATGTGTATACACACACACATACATGTTTGAATAGTTTTGAATATAATTATATAAACATGCGATAATTTAAAAGATAAAAAAAGTTAAAATATTACAAGTGTATGCTTTTATAAAGCGATAATATTCTATCAGCCAAAAAAATCCAAAAGTTTACAAGTGTTGGATATTGCAACTTGTGGAGTTGGACTTTAAAGGAGACCCTACAATTTGTAAAATATGTAGAGCCACACACTTTCCATTAGGAATAGTACCCTCATCTTAAATTTGAATCTTTCTACCATCTAATTGAAAATAGAAGTTAGCAGGTGGATTCTTGATTAATAGTGTGATTTCTTGGTGCATTGCAACATGTGGGGCTCGTAGCACTCACAGATGACAATAATATCTACAATTGTACTTTCACATATGTCTTGATTAAGGCACAATCATTCATCCTTGAGCATCCTCTATATATGATACTTGAACACTAAGCATAAAGTTTCTCATGTATAAAGTACTTGCAATTGGGAAGAAAAGCTAACTTATGTATCCCGAAGTAAGAAAATAGTTGAGTAAGAGAGTAAACTTTTTTACTTAAAAGCTGAGTCCCTTGTTATGACTCAATACTCTACCGTGTCAGAATTATGAGGAATTTTTTATATCCAAGTTTTTCCTAAAATCCTTATTACATAATCCTCTGATGTACTTTTCATGACATGTGCACTTTTGGTATGTCTTAAACCCTCATATTCCTTGAGTATATGTGCAAAAACTACAATTAATGTAAATCAACTTAGGTGTATATTCTTTGAGCCAATGCTTGGCTTAAGTCAATGTGGCA